>NC_090067.1:2595321-2739759 GCF_038355195.1 Osmerus mordax
TGGCAAGGAAGAAAAGATTCAGCAGCAGAGTTTAGGCTGAGTTTGTAAAACGAGTGTGTGATTGATAAAGGTTTAATGACTACAACTGCTGTTAATTTAATCATTTAAACTTCAACACCTGTTTCTGCACACACACACACACGCCACCATGCCTGCCATACACACATAAGAGACACATATACAAACCTACACTCCTCAAGTTCTAACACACACAAAGTATCACACACACAACGCACACACATGCACACACACACAATTTGCTTTCCTGACCTAGTGAGGACAATTCACTCCCATTGAAATTCATGCTAACCCCCAAACCCTAAATGTTATTCTAACACCAACACTAATACTAACCCTGACCCACGTAAACCCCCCAAGAAATAACACTTAAGATACTGTGACCATGACGATCATCAAGACCATGATGACGATCATGACCATGATAACGATCTTGATACGATCATGATAATGACAAGGATGATGATGAGGATTTGTCGACTGTGGTTTCCTCTGCTCTGCTTCTTCTGCGGTTCTGCTTCTTCTCCTCAGAGCTGCGCTAGCTGATCAGTATGAGGAGCAGAGAGTCTGGGACTCCAGAGGATGTTTGACCTAATCAGACTAATGAAGCTAGAGGAAGCACAGTGATAGAGGGAGGAGGGGGAGGTAAGAATAGGCTTCTAATCTTTAGTGAGTGATGAATAGATGTGGAGAGAGGGGAGAGGGAGAGAGGGAGAGGGGGAAAGGGGGAGGGAGAGAGAGTGGAGGGGAGGGGAAGGGAGAGAGAGAGTGGAGGGGAGTGTCTTAAAATGATCCTTAGCAAAACAGTGTGTTGCTTTTGTGCCATCAAGTGTGTAGGGATCCCGTGCAAATATACTGTGTGTATATGCATGTGTGTGTGTGTGTGTAGCATGTGTGTGTGTATGTGTGTGTGTGTGTGTGTGTAGGCATGTGTGTGTGTGTGTGTGTGTGTGTGTGTGTGTAGGCATGTGTGTGTGTGTGTGTGTAGGTATATGTGTGTGTGTAGGCATGTGTGTGTGTGTGTGTGTGTGTGTGTAGGCATGTGTGTGTGTATAGGCATGGATGTGTGTGTAGGCATGGGTGTGTGTGTGTGTACGGGTGTTCGTGAGTGTGTTTGTGCAATCATACAGTTCTTTCCTCATCGCCACAGCAGCCATCGTCACTGACCACGTCAGCCGTCACTCTGGAAACAAGGCCCTCTTATGTTATTCTGGGATGTTTCCTTCCTCACCAGGGGCTCCCCTCTTGTGCCAGCTGGAGGGAGGTGGAGAGGTGAGGGAGGGAAGGGTGGATGTGTGGAGGATGGGAGGGGGGGGACGTAGGGAGATAAGGAAGTATGAACGGGTGAAGGTGTACAGATGAAGACGTTGATGGTGAATAAACAGAGCGGTAAAAAGGATGAGAGGAAGGGTCAAGGGTGGGATGGAATGATGGAGGACGGAGGGTTGGAATGATGGAGAGATGGAGGGACTCCGACCACAGGGTTCTGAGGATGGGCTGGCGGAGGAGGGGGGTGGGGAGGAGGAGGAGGGGGGTGGGGAGGAGGAGGAGGGTGTTTGGAAGGGATGGGGTGGGGAGGAGGAGGAGGGGGTGGGGAGGAGGAGGAGGGTGTTTGGAAGGGATGGGGTGGGGAGGAGGAGGAGGGAGGTGGGGAGGAGGAGGAGGGGGGTGGGGAGGAGGAGGAGGGTGTTTGGAAGGGATGTCGCAGACGTCGGGGAGGATGGTGTGTTTTCGATCCGGTCACAGACTGGCCTTGTGGACACGCTGCGCAGGAAGCCACACAGGACACACAGGAAGTGGAGAAGAAAGGCAGGAAGTGTCATGATGTGATGGGGCCCGTTCCCTGCAGGGGCAGAGGGGAGGATAAGAGAGGGAGTGGACCACAGGACAAGAGAAGAGGGGGAGATAAGGAAGACAGGGTAGGAGGGAGGGGTCATCTGATAGGACAAGAACAGGAAGAGAGGAGTCTGGAAACTTTAGGACCTCTCTTCAAAAGCTGCTCCTCTCTCTCCTAACCCCCCTCCCTCTGCGGCCCTCCTCTCCCCCCCACCCCCCCCCCCCCCGCTCTCCCAGAGAGAGAGAGGGAAAGTGTCACCAGCTGTTTACCTGAACATGACAGAACAGTTGTCATGGCTGTCAGCAGCTGGAGAAACAGCTGTTTGATCCTTTTGTGTGTGGAGCAGCTTGTGTGTGTGTTTGTGAGGGCGTGTGTGTGGTGTGTGTGTGTGTGAATTGGCCTGTGTGTGTGTGTTAGTGTAGATCAGCTTGTGTGTTTTGTGTGTGTGTGCCTGCCCTTTCTCCTAGAGTATTCCAGTTGCTGGGGAGCAACATTGTGGCCCTGTCACTCACTCACTGGAGCTACACCCCCCCCCCCCCCCTCTCTCTCTCTCTCTCTCTCTCTCTCTCTCTCTCTCTCTCTGTCTGTCTCACTATCCTTCTCCTCTGCAGATCCCTCCCCTCCTCTTGCTTTCTCACCCTCTCTCTCTCACCCTCTCTATCCATCCCCTCTCCCTCCCCTCTCCCTCCCACGCATGTCTCCCATGTCTCCCGCTCTCTCCCTCTCCCTTCCTCTGTCTCTCTCTCCTCCTCCTCTCTACAGGAACCTCGACATCTGGGATCTTCAGCACCACGCGGCCCAGTTTGCCAGGCGTCTCTCCCACACTCTCTCTTCATGTGCCAACACAGAGGGGGTGTGGTGAGTGTCTCTGCTCCCCTGCTGAGCTGGATCTCCACCTCTCTGCTTCCTGATTCTTGACTTCCTGCTTTCTACTTCCTGACTTCCTGTTTCCTACATTATTGCTTTTTCTTCCTTCTTCTTGCCCTGGTTAAATGTATCAATGTTGAGACATCATCCCAACCGAAATGAGGATTTCATGAGTCCAGGGGTACACAATATGTCAAAAGTAGCGTTAATATATATCGTTAATAAAACGATTCTACATAATGTTGCCACTGTAAAACATGTAGTTTGCCAAAGCTGTCCCTATGTCTGTGTCAAAATGTAAGATTTACTTCAACAACATATGCAAAGGTTTGTGGGTAATCAACAGACATGTCTAATCCTTTACTAAGGTGAATGATGTTCTCCACAATATCCTATTGATCCAATTTTAACCAAGCTGAATTGATTAAACCCACTCCCCCAAACCTCCCCCCCATCCCCTGCCATAAAATAAATAACTTCAAAGAGCTAACTTGGAAGCGTGGCTGGCTACAGCAGTGTTTATGGAAGTTTGAACCCGGTGTGGGCAAGATCAGAAGGAATCAAAACTGACAGGCAATATAACTCTTCCCGTAACACCCTGCTGCCCAACTGCCTGCCGCCCAACTTCCTGCTTCCAACTTCCAGCTTATGTGACTTCTTGTCTCCTGTCTTCCTTACTTGTTGTTTCCTAGGGAACACCTCACACCTATTCAGTTCATTCTATTCAAACCCCAAACTACTTTGGAGCCTACTTTGGTTTACTACAACTGTCACACCTGAGGAAGTGACATCACTCACCCACTCTGCACTGAAGAAGTGACATCACTGTAATAGTGGACGACTTCACTATTACATGGTATATTCCTTTTTCACTTCCCCCTCCGTAGTTCACAAACAAACAAGCAACCCCACTCCCTGAAGCAGCAAGAGGGAGAAAAGGAGGAGGGAGGGTGGGTTGGAGAGAAGGAGGAGGGAGGGAGAGAAGGTAGATCAAGAAGCAAACCGACAGAGAAAGGAAGAGATGAAAAGAACATCGCAAGAGAGGTCAAGTTGGAGAAATAGAGGGAGAAAGAGAGAGACCGGAGTGGCAGAAGCGTGTCAATGAAAGATCGGTAAAAAAAGAACAACTGTCTTCATGTCGCATCTTTTCGGTGTGAAATGGCATTTACCAGGACGGGAGCGACATTTACACACAAACCAGGCTGAGATTCTCCACACTTCATCGAATATCCGCTTTGTGTGTGTGTGTTTGTGTGTGTATATGTGTGTGTGTGTGTGTTTGTGTGTGTATATGTGTGTGTGTGTGTGTGTGTTTGTGTGTGTATATGTGTGTGTGTGTGTGGGTAGACAGCAGACTATGACATTTTCTCAGCACTGCATATAATCTTACACCTCTGTGGTCTCCTACTACGGGCTTCCTGAGGGGGGAAGTGGAGGAGAAGTGCGTGTGTGAGAGCATGAATTAGGAAATTGATTTTGAATGGGACTGATTTGTGAGTCCGCACAAGGATACAATGCAAACTCCTCTCTCCCCCTCCTCAGGAGAGAGGAGGGGGAGAGACTGGCAAGAAAGAGGAGAAAGGGGGAGGAAAGGAATCTGGGAAGGTAGGAAAGAGAAGAGGACTGCTTCTGGCAGGATTCACACACACAGACACACACTCAAACCTGCACAGTCACACACGTCCATCCCCACAAATCAGCCCTGTTCTCTCTGCTGGCTGGTTTGTGGTGTGATGCCCTCCTGCCAGCAAACATCTGGACATCAGCTGAAACTCCCTGTACTATCCTGCTCTTTTCCTCTCTTCCACTCTCCCTCTCTTCCTCTCCTCCTCCTCCTCCACATCCTCCTAATCTCCTCCTGCTATCCTCCTCTCTTCCTTATTCCCCTCCTCTCCTCCTCCTCTCTCCAAGTCCTTTTCCTCCTCCTACACCTCCCTCTTTCCTTCAACTCCTTGCAGAGGTTAGCAGCTTCTGAGTTTCCAAGCCGTACATGTCCGTACACGTACATGCTGTACGTGGCAGGACTGGCTTGACCACGTCTGCAACACACACACACACACACAAGAACACACACACACACAAGAACACACACACGCACAAGAACACACAGACACACACACACACAGATGTGGAACAGCTGCCACTAAATCTTGAGAGGAGATGGACAGGAGAGACTGTGTGTGTATGTGTGTGTGTGAGTTATTGTGTGTGTGTGTGTGCGTGTGTGTGTGTGAGTTTGTGTGTGTGTGTGTGTGTGTGTGTGTGTGTGTCTGAAGTACAGTAATGTGCTAGAGTTAGCAGATCAGCTCATCACAGGTTCTCACCCAGATGGATAAAGAGAGAGACGGAGGGAGAGAGACGGAGGAGAGATAGGGAGCGTGAGAGAGATGGTGAGAGATGGAACGAGAGAGACAGAGAGCTACAGTGAGAGAGAACGAGAGGAGAGCCGATAGTCTCCTTCTATCCTTCTCCTCCCCTCTCCCCTCGTCCTCTCTTCTCATTCTAGCGTACTAGCATACTAGCGTACTCCTCCCAGCGTACTAGTACTTCTCCGGTAGCACACTAGAGTTAAGTGACTTGGTAGCAGACACCTAAGCCATGATCCCCCGACAGGTGTTCATAGGCAAAACTCACTCTCGCTCTCATTCACTTTCAATGAAAGTCATGTGCCTCCACATGGGAGCATGGGATACCTGGAGATGCGAGGCAGGCAAAGGGCCGTCTAGCAAGACAAGCTAATCTGATTGTACGCTAATTACACGACACTAGGAGCTGGCTAGCAACACCCACACTGAGCCTGCAGCTGGTGCCAGCACAGCGTAGTGATAACCAATCCTTGTTGGCAAGTCAGAACAAAGCAGATGTTTCTTTTCATCAAACACAGGTACTTCACTGACTAGCCTCTCTGTTGACGTGGGGCCAACCTGCCTTCCCCTCTTCCCGACTCCCCGTTCCCCTGCCTCCCCCCCTCAGCTTTTCTATGTGTGTGTGTGTGTGCGCCCATGGGGTATTTGTATTTGTACAATGGAGGAAGAAGTTATAGACCCAGTTTGATGATTCACCCATAGCTTCAGTTACACCTCGTTTCATCAGCTCGTCGTCGTGGTTACAGGGGTACAGGGCGGCAGCAAATCTGGAATATTCATATCTGGACCTCCATGGAGAGGAGGGGGGGGGTCTGATACAAGGCCTGTAAGCCCAACAGCAGTGCAACGATCTGGGGTAGAAAGAGCGGCCTGCTGGGGTCTGCCAGCCCCGGGCCTGGGGCTGTGGTTTAGTATCTGGAATCAGGTCAGCCCTCACAACAAGACCAGCACACACAGGACAGACAGGGAGAGAGGAGGGGGAGAGGGACAGAGGGAGAGATAGGGAGGGGAGAGAAGGGAGAGAGGGAGGGGGAGACAGGAGAGAGGGACGGAGAGAGGGAGAGAGAGAGAGAGAGGGAGGAAATCTTAAGGGGAGGGAGGGAGAGCATTAAGTGGAGAGAGAGAAGAGAGAAGGAGGGAGGGAGGGGAGCGTGTGTGTGAGAGACAGAGAGAGAGAGAGAGAGAGCGAGAGAGGGAGAGAGAGAGAGAGAGAGAGAGAGAGAGAGAGAGAGAGAGAGAGAGAGAGAGAGAGAGAGAGAGAGAGAGAGAGGGAGGGAGAGAGAGAGAGAGAGAGAGAGAGAGAGAGAGGAGAGAGAGAGAGAGAGAGAGAGGAGAGAGAGAGAGAGAGAAAGGAAGAGATAATAAGGAGTGTATGTGTTGGAGGGCGACCAGAAGGCAAGACCAGGAATGAAGAACATCAAAACAACAGGGATGAAGAACGAGAGGAGGGATGGAGTGAAGGAGACAGACATGGGAACAGGATGGGGTAGTGAGGTGTGTGTGTGTGTGTGCATTGTCTGCATATGTGTGTGCATGGAGTTATGCATACAATGTGCATGTATCTGTGTGTGTGTATGTATGTATCTGTGTGTGTGTGTGTGTATCTGTGTGTGTTCTCTTTGTTCCCTGTGTTAGCGTGGGTTAGGGTTAGATAGTGGATCATCTGAATGGGTGGTGTCTGGAGCAGGACGAGGAGGCAGCGCTGACATCTGAGGAGCCACAGTGCCCCCTGCAGGAGCACATGCTTCACTACACCTCAGGTCAATTACTTTCAGTCCAACTCACTGTTGGACATACCGTTATCTTTGCTTTCTCTCCCTCTAACTCCAATCTCTCTCTCTTTTACCCTATCGCTCTCTCTCTCTCGCTTGCTCTCTCTTTCATTTCTCTCTGTGTATCTCTGTCTGTCTGTGGATCTCTGTCTCTGTCTCACTCTTTCTTCCCTCTCTCTCTCTCTCTCTCTCTCTCTCTCTCTCTCTCTCTCTCTCTCTGTCTCTCTCTCTCTCTCTCTCTCTCCTCCCTCCCTCCCTCCCTCCCTCCCTCCCTCCCTCCCTCCCTCCCATCCCTCCCTCCCTCCCTCCCTCCCTCCCTCCCTCCCTCCTCCTCCCTCCCTCCCCTCCCTCCCCTCCCTCCCTCCCTCTCCCTCTCTGTGTTCAATTTCATTGGTGGTCAGAGGACACCAGGAAACCACATGTTCTGGAAACTTCCTGTATGTTGCCATGGCAGCAGTTGTTATTGTGCTGCCAACTGGATCTGTGTCAGAGCAGGACAGGGAATTGTGTAATTTGGTTGTCTGAAAGGTACAGTAGGATTTTCAGGGCATTAAAATACTTTAGGGACCTCTAACGCCACCTGTTCAGTAGCTGATTGGTTGAGAGCACCTGGGGAAAGCTGATTGATTGGTCAGTGTCATGTGGCCGGTCTTAGTGTATACAGTTACAGCACTTCCCCCTGTCTTCCACAAAACTAGATGTTGCTTACTTAAGCACACACACATCCTTGTATGGGTGTGCGTGTGCCAGTGGAGACGCTTGGAGAGGGCTGAGAGAGTGATGGGATGCAGAACGTCACTGAAGGACAGACAGGAATGAACAGACTGCTCTGCCCTGCTCTGCCCTGCCATGCCCTGCCATGCCCTGCGATGCCCTGCTATGCCCTGCCATGCTCTGCCATGCTCTGCCATGCTCTGCCATGCTCTGCCATGCTCTGCCATTCAAATTCAGAGTCCCAGTCATAGTCATACTTATAGTCACATAGTAGTCAGAGAGAGAGAGAGAGAGAGAGAGAGAGAGAGAGAGAGAGAGAGGGAGGGAGGGGAGAATGGAGGGGAGGTAGAGAGTCCCAAACCAGGAGAAAGAATGAGGGAAGGAAGGGAACAAAACGGAGGACAAATGCTGCAGAGAAAGAGCTAGAGAACGTTGACATATCTGAAAGACACGGCGAGAGAGAGAGAGAGAGAGAGAGAGAAGGAGAGGGATGTCAGCACAGGGGTGTGCCCTCTAATATTTCAAATAGAGATCTTCAAGGAAGTGTGTGTGTGTGTTTGAAACGGAGCGGAGAGCGAGGGACAAGTGAGTGCACGGCATCGTGGGGACTGTGTTTTTTTTTAGCTTCTAGATGTGGAACTTCCACAAGTGATCACCTGCCTCAGGAGTCAAGTGATCACCTGCCTCAGGAGTCAAGTGATCACCTGCCTCAGGAGTCAAGGGTCCAGGCAGGTAGGCTCAGTGTGTGCGTCTGTGTGTGTGTGTAAACTGTATACAGTACACTTGTACATCTTCATTGTCTTTTCAAATGCATGTGAGCTTTGTCTGTGTTTCAGAGGAGTGCATCGCAAGATAGGATGCCAAGTGAAAAATGTGTGTGATCAGAGCATGTGATCAGTGCATGTGATCAGTGCATGTGATCAGTGCATGTCAGCAGTGCATGTGATCAGTGCATGTGATCAGTGCATGTGAGCAGTGCATGTGATCAGTGCATGTCAGCAGTGCATGTGAGCAGTGCATGTGATCAGTGCATGTGATCAGTGCATGTCAGCAGTGCATGTGAGCAGTGCATGTGATCAGTGCATGTAAGCATGCACATAGTGGGTGGTTCAGAATGGAAGGTATGAGTGGTCCTGTCTGTCTGGGCTATTTTAGACACCAAGCTGTTAGTAACAATGATTACACTTCCTCTGAAGTAGACAGACATTCCATGAAGGCAAAGGTTATGAAACATTGTCACTACATGTGTGTATGTGTGTGTGTGTGTGTGTGTGTGTGTGTGTGTGTGTGTGTGTGTGTGTGTGTGTGTGTCTGTCTCTGCAGTCATGGTTTCATTTCTCTGTCTCTGTTGCAAAAAACCAACAGGAAGTTAGACAGGAAATGAGACAGGAAAAGAGACACTTCTCTAAAATGGTGTCACACATTCGGAACACCAAAATGGACTCAGATGACATGACACAACAGACTAAACCAATCAACATAAGTCGAAGATTTAAATGGACTGACCCAAGTCCAAAGACTCCTTGAACATCAGCGTCTGCCCTCATCTCAGCTGTGACAAGGCGGAGCCTACAGCCTATCACCTCCATCTTAACCTCACGGATGCTTACTGGTTATCGTCCATCTCACTTCCAGTTGTTATTACGGCAACCAGGTCGCCACCCTCCCGGCCGCTGGGTCCCACTGAGGGGGAAGCTGCAGATCAAACAGATGACATCATATCCTGTCAGCTCTGGAAGTCACAAGATGGTTGTCTCCCGTAAACGGATATCAATTATCAGAAGCAACAGTTCAGCAGTAGTTGACCCTTTAAAGTGCAACTGAAGTCGTTCATTTCAGTCTTGTCCTGCCCCTGTACAATTTCAAAAAATGCTCTCTGGTGAAAAGCTCTTCCTCAAATCATGCACAACCCCTCCCTGTGATATGTACCTCAAAAAGGCACTCTAATTTCATCAAAGGTTTTTGACCTCTTGGGGTAAATGAAAAATACAATCTAAATCAAAATAACATCACTGTTTTCTCCAGGGCATATATGTGAAAGCTAACATAGCATTACTTGAAAACAGGGCAACCAAAATACAATTGATTTGAAAAGCTTGAAATGGGGTCTTACACAAGCTGCGTGATGTGGCAATCATGCTAAACGTTAACTTTTACTTTTACTGACTTTACTGTAGAGCTTTGTTATTGTCTTAGAGTGGATATGTTGGAGTTAGCTGAGGTTGCATGATGATGAGGTCACAGTGTCCATAAAAAGGTTCCTCCAAGATGGGGACTGACCTTTGACCCCTGCGGTAGCTTGAGGAAACCATAACATCCAGCAGCACATCCACTCGCTTTCTAACACACACACACACACACTCTCTACCATTCACTCTAAACACACTCTCTTGCATATACATACACACAATCCCTCTCTAGCACACACTCACAAACACACACCATTTCTAACACACACACTCACAATCACTTTCCAGCACACTTACAAACTCACACATATACATAAACACAGGCGCTCACGTTCTATCATCTCACCAACACAGAACAAAGGAACCTTTGACTTGTCAATAACCCCCCCTTCCTCTCCTCCCTCATCCTCTCCCTTCCTTTCCTCTCCCATCTTCTCTCCTCCTCACCATCCGTCCTCATCCTCTCCTTCCCTGTGCCACCACCCCCCCCCCCCCCCGCCCCCCTCCAGAGTAAACATGGCGGGCTTCAGCTACAAGGACGTGGCCTTGAGGAGCCAGAAGAAGCTCCTGAGCAACGTGGCATCCAAGTCTGTGGTGCAGCTCTTCATCGACGACACAAGCAGCGAGATCCTGGACCAGTTCTACCACGTCTCCAAGATACACTCTGGAAACAAGGAGGAGGCCAAGAAGGTGGTCAAAGACCTGGTGAAGGTGTGTGTGTGTGTGTGTGTGTGTGTAAGGAGGTGCTGTGCTGCAGGTGGTGGTGAAGGTGTGTGTGTGTTAATAAGGAGGTGCTGTGCTGCAGGTGGTGGTGAAGGTGTGTGTGTTAATAAGGAGGTGCTGTGCTGCAGGTGGTGGTGAAGGTGTGTGTGTGTGTGTGTGTGTGTGTGTGTGTGTGTGTGTGTGTGTGTGTGTGTGTGTGTGTGTGTGTGTGTGTGTGTGTGTGTGTGTGTGTGTGTGTTAATAAGGAGGTGCTGTGCTGCAGGTGGTGGTGAAGGTGTGTGTTAATAATGAGGTGCTGTGCTGCAGGTGGTGGTGAAGGTGGGGGTCCTGTTCCGTCATCAGGCGTTCAGCCCGGAGGAGATGGCTCTGGCTCTGGAGTTCAAGAAGAAGATCCACCAAGGAGCCATGACGGCTATCAGCTTCCACGAGGTACACATATTAAAAACACTTTCCTCTTCTCTCTTCTCTTCTCCTGTCTTCCATTCACGTCTCCTCTCCCCTTCTCTCCTCTACTTTCTGTCCTTCTCCTCAGCTATTCCCTCTTCTCCTCCCCTCGTCCCTCCTCTCCTCTTCTCTCCTCTCTTCTCCTGTCTCCTCCTCTCCTCTCTTCTCCTGTCTCCTCCTCTCCTCTCTTCTCCTGTCTCCTCCTCTCCTCTCTTCTCCTGTCTCCTCCTCTCCTCTCTTCTCCTGTCTCCTCCTCTCCCCTCTTCTCCTGTCTCCTTCTCTCCTCTCCCCTCCTGACCGCTCGTCTCACCTTCAAGAGGTGCCATAACTTGTCCCATTATTAGTTTGCACAAACAGTATTTGTTTGCAATAACTCCCCCTCAGGTGGAGTTCACATTCGACATGGCCGTGATGGAGGAGCTTCTGAACGGCTGTCAAGACCTCCTGCTGAGGCTGGTGGAGAAACACCTGACGGCCAAATCCCACGGACGCATCCGTCACGTGTTCAGCCACTACGCGGACCCAGGCCTGCTCACGCACCTGTTCGACCCGCAGGGGGCGCTGTGGCCCTGCCTCGCCCGGATCTGCACCGGACTCAACCTGCTGATGGAGGAGGGGAAGCTATGAAGGGGGGGGGGGGGGAGGGGGGATGAGAAGGGAGAGGAGGACGACGACGACGAGGGGTGAGGAGGATGAGGGGGATGAGAGGGGGAGGAGGATGAGGAGGGGAGTGATGAGGACGAGAAAGGGAGGAGGAGGGGAGGTGGAATCTGAGATGGGGAGGGAAAGGAGTAAAGGTAAAAAAGAAGAGGGCGATAGAAAGACAGGAGGGGGGAAGGAGGAGGAGAAGAATGAGAGAGGGAACCAAAACGTTTGATGAGAGGGGGTGTTGAGATGAGGAACAGAGAAGAGGGCCTCAGAAATCAAATCAAAAAGGATGAGGAGCCAAGAGGAGGACAGGGGGAAGAGCAGGTGGAAGAAGAGGAAGTCACATTGTCACTTCGCAACGGAGAACGTTCTGGAAAGACCTCGTCCGTTGCCCTGAGCACCAGAACAGACAGCAAGAACTGAGGATGACTGCAGTACTGTTAATGTGTTGTGATAGGTGTATAGGGAAGGGTCAGGCTAGGATGTGTACATTTAAATTATAGAGCATTTTATTGTGAAGGCAGGTTGGAAACCCTCCTTTACATCACTTTGGATCAAAGTGTCTGCTAAATGAACACATTGCACATTGATAATAGGAGATGTAATGGGTCAGTTGTAAAGCAATGAACTGCAGGTCGAGGGTACATTGTTTTCTTGTTACATTATAATAAACATAGGTGTACAACTTCTTACAAACATCCACCTTGGACATAATAGGTGTGTATGTAAGCGGACTTTGCTTCTAATGACCATCCAATGTTCTATTTGTTATCAAGCTCTTGTTGTGATGCGCCAGGTTCATATATGGTGAGTCGATGTTGCCACCTAGTGGACAGGATGGGATATTACATCTTTGTGTTGCATGTGTTTACAAGGGTGCCAAAAAGTGTCTTTCTGCCAAAAACGGATTCCCGTCCGTCGATCCGCGGCAAAAAAATAATTTAGGGCACAGAGCAGGTAAAATAATGCAGTCAGAAGAATAGTTATTTAAAAGATTGATTCATTTCATCCATTAATCTTGTTAATAACTGTCTAGTCTCCAAGAATGTAGGCCTAAACAAGGATGTTAGACATATACCTAAACATTGGACAAAATATTTCCATCAACATAAAGTTATATGTATGTGCATGTTCTGACTGTCTGATCCAGATAAACTGGGCGATAGTAGCTTCCACAGACGGGAATCCATTTTTGTCTGAAAGTCCTTTTTTGGTAGGCACCTGCTAAAGAAATGTGCGTTCATGTCCAATAAAATCTTGAATAAAATTACCAGTTACTGTTTAAAGACATTACATAGGCCTTCGAACGAATGATTATTTGTGTCTGTAAATTGTGTGTGGGCCTTTGGGTAGGGCAAATATTATTCTTAGAATACAATTAAAATATTTAAATTCGTGTCGGGAGTTGGTAGAGCAAGACAAATCTGTTTTCGGGAGAAAAGCCCATTTAAGTCTAATAGACGTCGGCGTCGCTAGCAAATTAACATTAACGGCTTCGTTTGTAGCTAATTGATTTCTGGTATTTTTTTTATTGGGATTAAATCCCTGAAGAGACATTTTCAAGACTGAATTCTGTGTGAGCTCAAATTCCTCCTCTTCCTTTCAACCTACGCCTTCTCCTCTCCAATACCCCCATTGCCCTTCACTTACCACTCCTCATACCCTCCTCCTCTTCCCCCTTTCCTTCTTCACATCCTCCTTTCCACCATCCCATCCCCTCTTCTCAACATTCACCTATGCAGCCCATAAGGGGCTGTCATTAGACCAAAATGAAGTAGGCCTGTCATATGCCTATAGTGTCTTGCAGCCTACTTCAAACCACTTTTACTCCACAGACTGGGACCCTCCAACCCTAATCAGGGAAAGCTTCCATCTTGCGTTTTTTTTTTGTCCAAACAACCCAACCATCCATCTCATCAACCAGCTAATTATTAGAATCAGGTGTTCTAAATTCGATTTAAGAGCACAGCTCCCGGGGGAGGAACAGCTGTTCTCCGGGAACAGGGCTAACTAACCGCTATCCAGGAACAGGTCTATGACAGGATAGATTGTATGAAGAGGACTAACAGGAACAGGACTAACAAGATAACTCTCCAGGAACTGGCTGGTCTGTGTGGTGGTTCAATAGCCTACGGGCCGTCGTTGATGCGTTGGTTTCTCTCACTTACTGTAGCCTACTAGCCTTTCTGAGAAAGTTTCTCTGTTGGCGAGTGACACAGCTGAGTCTGACGTTATAGCGAGAGAGATCGGAATCTGACGCTGGCTCCTCCGTAATGACAGAGTTGTCAGTCCCACAGTTTGAACACCGCCCTAATGGCAGGTTGGTTATCTAGCTGAGTCAAAATCATTAGCTTCACTTCTGGGGGATTACAGTAGGCTACACTTGCGAGAGTTGAACTGTATTCAGAGGTCTCCAAGCGTGTTAGTTCGTATTGGACCAACACAGCTATATCTAGTCCTAGGCTATTCTGTGCACATAGGTTGAGTAAAAAGATTTTTAAGTAATCATACATTTTTTTATCATCATCCCCACCATCTTCTTCATCACCATAATCGTCACTACTACCACAACACTGTCCAACCTCGTCATTACTATAGTAACTGGTTGCTATGAGAGACTAGCTGCCTGTCCGTGCTTGTCAAAAGGGCTCGGAGCGCACGAGGATCGGAGGGGGAGCGCGAGAAGGGACAGAGCAGAGCCCTGTCGTCATTTCTCAAACCAAGATCGAAAGACGCGAAGTTTGTGACTCTGGAGACTGTCCGTGTCTTTTGTCGCTTGTAAGAGTTTTAGAGTGATAGTGAATACGATATCAGTTTACAGCTTTAGCCACTGCGCGCGGGTATCTCCATGAGGGCGCGCGAACAACAAGTCAGCGTACCGCGTCTTGCAGTTATAGCGCATACGATGCAACGAGTGATCTCCTCCCTCAGGTAAGTGTTGTGATAATGATCCATCTTAAAACCAGAAGTGTGATTAATTTTTTTTTTTTATTGGGTTGGATAAGTTAGAAATTATTATGGTCATGTCAGGGGGTAGCAATAGTTTTTATTGAAGGTTTTACATTGATTACAAGGAGTGTTGATCTCACTCATTCAGTAACTTATATCCTTTGATCGTAGCATCAGTTTTTGTGCAGTGTCTAAATGAAATTAAGGCGTGTATTTGAACGGGGTGGACAGAAAATTAGCCATCTTGCCGCTAGAGTCAGGTACACAGTGTTCATGGTCAGAGAAGACAGAAAGTGTAGAAATGTTCAGCTCTGTTGCTAGTGTGGCTGCATGGTTGTGATCTTGGACAGCTACAGGGTGTCATGTCCACATTAAAACCAATTACCACAGTCGGGCAGGCAAGGAAATACACCTGTACCAGTTTTAGATAACAGAGGCCCGGACAAATTGAGCGTGTTTGTGTAAGCGTGCGTGTGTGTGTGTGTGTGTGTGTGTGTGTGTGTGTGTGTGTGTGAAAGAGAGATAAGAGGAGGTTGTGTAGGCTACAGCAGTGGTGAGCAATGGGTTTCATAAGACATGGTCGGTCCCTCATGTGTTGTGAAGCAAAGCACCAAGACTCATTCAACAGCAATGGAATGTGGTAGATTGCCTTTCCAGTAGGAGGGAGATGGTGGACCAGGGCAGGGGGTGAGTCAGAGTTGGGGTTGAGAGATGATGGACCAGGGCAGGGGGGGTCGCATCTGGGGGAGGACAGTGTGTGGGCAGGGGGGGGGGGGGTGCTAGTCATGGGGAACATGCATGCTGGCATAGCTGTGAAGAACAGAAAACTGCCAATGCTATCACTCCCAGCTGGAATCAAACATGACTAGATTCTAGAATCCCTCACACACCAGGCGCTAAAATCATCCAGATACCAGGTTCTACAATCTTCCAGAAATCATGTTCAGAATCCCTCAGATAACTGGTTTTAGAATCCTAAAGAGACCATATTCTAGAACTCCCCAGGTTCCAGAACCCCCCCCAGATCAAACAAAGGAACCAAGAGCCACAGCCACAACCCTGGGTTACATCACGTCTCATCCAGCGGCCTCCTAGCCCCCCTGCGCTGACCCTGTCACCTTGCCCCTCGTGTGTCATCCTAAGTGACAGCAGCCATTACTGAGCAGACACAGACCACTGCAGGAGATCAATAACTATTATGACCAGCTAATGGCATGAAGCACTGTATCTGTAAACATGCACTTGTGCACACACACACACACACACACACACACACAAACACACACAAATCCCCTCCGTCTCCAGGGGTCAGCCTGCTCTGATAGCTAAGGTTAACAGACAGTCAAGCAGTCACCAACAGCTCATTAGTCACCAGACAGTTAACCCAAGGAACGGAGGGATAAGGAAGGAAGAAAAGAAAGGAGGAGAGGATGGAGAGAAGAATGAGATGATGGGCAGAACAGAAGGGTGAGAGTCGGAGGGCGGGCGGAGGGAGAGAGGCAAGTGGGGGAGGAGCAAAAGGGGGATGTGGATTTGACCTGCAAGGCTGGTTTATCCTAGCCTGGTCCTAACCAGACCCTCGTACATTTCATTTGTACAGAGGGTCTGGGATCGCTCCATCGACAAGCGTTAACTTCCTTGAAGGCGGGTACTCTGTGGAACTATTGGATCTGCCCAGAGCCACTCTGATCGGGGGGGGGGGGGGGGGGGGGGCGACCATGTAGAGACATAAATTACATGCCGTCGTGTAAATAAGATAGTAACATAAGGCCATTTGGTTTGTTTACAGATTTTCTCGATTGGTTACACACATTTTCTGAATGCATACCTCATACTCTCAGAACTCTACACACAAATAAAAAAAAACACACACAGAATGGGCAAAACCCCTCACATCTCCTGCAAAATTAAACTTAACATTCAAAACAATGTTATTTAATCTCAAAATGGTATTTTGTTTTCAAATGACAAACACAAACCATCATATGAATAGACATTTATAAGAACCATTTGAACACTGATGTGCTCAATGTAAAACACTATGATGAATGGAAAACTCTTCTTCTTCATTCATCATAGTGAGTTAGGCCTTTTTTTGTTCAGTGTTACACTTACTACAGACAGTACATACATAAGTGTGTTGTAAAATATTTGAAAATATTGTTTTTATGCTCAGAACACAGAAATACACTGTAACAAATATATTTTACGTATTCTTCCCAGAAAAACAATGTACACAGTGTACATCCCAACCAACACAAAGTTGCACATACAGCGGTCTACATACAAAACAACAGAATAATTTACTGTATAGTGTATACAGTTACATTGTTATTTTTCTTTGTATTTGCCGTAATGTTATGGCGTTATTTTCTAGGACCATGTTCATGATTTCAGTTTCCTGTTCAGGACACAGAAGACGTTCCCGACCACCTTGTGTTGGTAATCTTTCAGTTCTGCCAAACAAATAGTAAAATACTGTAAATACTGTGTAGGAATACTAAGTAGGAATACATTTTCCAAATACTTGAAACATACTTTATTTTTAGTCATACAGAACAGTCCACAGGCAATACTGTACTACTGTACTCATTGAGTACTGTATTGATATGCAGTAGGCCTACGACAATTTTGTAGTGAGAGTAGATTTCTTACCTATTCTCATTTCGGAAAGTCCGGATGATGGATGCTACAGTGTACCTGCTCAAATTTGGCTGTATTCTTTGCCCAGCCTCCCTCATTGTTAGACCATGGTTGACCACATGGTCAACCAAAGCGGCTCGGATGTCGTCAGAGATTATGGTCCTTGGCCTTCCTCATCCTCGTCTTCCCCGTCCTCCTCCTCTTACTCTCACTCCTCTGCCTCTGTTTCCAATGTTGGCATCCATTGCTCAAAAACAGAAGAGGTCACCTGTTGCCCTTTTATGCTAAAGCTCTGATTGCTAATTGTAAAACTGTGTGACAGGTGTTTGTCCATGCGATGAGTCAGTGTGCGTATTTGAATGGCAGTGTGTTCTTTGTGAAAACAAAAGATTTTCTTCATGAAAATTGTGCCAAATGCAGAGAATTGTGTGTAGTGTTTTGAAAAAAGTGTGTTTTAGAACTGCAATTTGAGTGTAAAGCAGGAATTGTGCTTGTAGTTTTGCAGAATTGGTTCATGGGGTTGGTGCATGAGTTACATGTTGTGGTCATTGTGTCTCAAGTACCAGTATTTGTGTGTAAACAATTGAGAAAAACTGTAATAAAAGAGCAAGCTATAGACCTGTTTTATAGGAAAGGTAACCTTAAAGGTGACATGACATGAAAACTTCACTTTAGGAGGTTATTTAACATTAATATGAGTTCAAAAGGCTAAAATGCTCTGTTTGAAAATCTCCTCCTTGTGACGTCACAAGGAGGAAGGTTACCTCCCCTCTCTCTGCTTTGCCCGCCCAGAGAATCTGGCCCGCCCATAAGAAACTGAGCTACGACCGTGCAAGTGTTTTTATCCTCTAGAGACATCGTGGCTTTTGCAAACGAACGAAGCATTACATTTGCTCAGTTTGGATGTACAAAGGAAAACAAAAATCTTTTTACAGTTCCTTCATCCGAGCCTCTGAAGACCCAGTGTCTTAATTTTATTTTCTCTGGAAATGCGCCTACACAACTTCTGTTGTAGGCGCATTTGTTTTGTATGTCTGCGCCAAACACTTCAGCCACGACTGTTTCCTCAACTTGAGCTAATACAAAACTGGCCTTGCTGAAATTAAATTCTGGATCAGTACTAACTCTCCTTCGTCCAGCTACTAACCTCAGACAAGTAAATTAACTAACGCTATATCATTTTGTAGCTTTACTGTATATGGTTACCTATCTTGCTACCCTTAGAATGTGGCTGTAACATTAGCTCTGCAGCTAAAAGTTGCCGTTGTGGGGGCGGGCCGCCCCCCTAATATAATTGTAGGGGAAACACTGACCACTACTGTAACGGAGCTAGCTGTCTAGCTGGAAAATCAAACTTTACCCGAACCCCGTGGGGAGGAGGGCCACAACATCATGGCCACCAAAAAAACTTAAACTTTTGGATATTCGGCAGCGTTGCCACAACGGACCGAATGGCTTCGCTCGCATCTTTCTCCGCCGCCATTACTGAACTACAACTCAAACTAGTGCACAACATCAACGTCATCTTTCTCAGCCACTCCCTCTGTTCGCTGATTGGCCCTACAAAAAGTTGATTTGAGAAAACCGACTTATGTGCCGAATTCCCAGAGCTAGTACAGAAGCAAAATCTAAATTGAGCGGAAGTACGTAGGAGGGCAGAGCCAGGCTAGGTTTACACTGGTTATATCGAGTCAGGTGGCTGAGCGGTTAGGGACTCAGGCTAGTAATCTGAAGGTTGCCAGTTCGATTCCCGGCCGTGCAAAATGACGTTGTGTCCTTGGGCAAGGCACTTCACCCTACTTGCCTCGGGGGAATGTCCCTGTACTAACTGTAAGTCGCTCTGGATAAGAGCGTCTGCTAAATGACTAAATGTAAATATCGACATGTTGGTCAACAATAAAGAACCGCATAATGTAATCGGTTGCAACACTGTTTAATTCATACCCAAGAGCGACGTTCTAAAAGGTGTTCTTGTTTGCCACATGCTAGACATTCGTCTAGCATGTGGCAAACAAAAAGTATTGAACTTGGATGGCGTCATCGAGGCCATTGCCGTGGTTACTTTAGAGCACGGCATCAATGCTCGTTCTAAATGTTGCTCAACATAATGTTAGTTTTAGTCTTGTCTAGGTCATAAACATAAGCTGGCGTTTTCCTGTAATTATATGGCTGTTAAAGTGTAAAACCTTTCACATTTCTTGAATAAAAAGGTTTGAAAATGCTATCCTTCATTATTCATATATTCAAATAAGCTACGCTAGAATGATTTGCTAATCTCTTGGTTGTAAATTGAATGATGAGTCTCATCAGCAACTCTGTTTAAAGATTCCCTGCCAGCTTGTCAAATACATTTCAACATCAATTTGTGAGGAGATTCCTAGTAAAAACAAACAGTTGTTTATTACAGAAAACTTTACGGAGATTGCGCAATAAAGTGTGGCATCAAGCTGTATTTTATCAACAACGACTTGATGTGGTCCCACCAACCCCATACAGGGGTTCTCTCTCCTCTCTCGTGCTCTCGCTCTCTCGCTCTTTCTCTCCTCTCTCGCTCTCTCTCTCTCTCTCAGGCAGTAGGAAACAGAGGAATCTATTTGTGGGTGACGTTTCCTCAGCTCGTACAACTCTACATCAAGTATCTATATTGCCATTTTCCATTCCACTCTGTAGTGTAAATGAATGACAAAAAGTAATTAAAACCCAGTGGATAGGAGCAGACGGTGTGTGACAGACACATCAGGCTCGTTACAGTTTTTCACAATTGCTAAAACACATCACCCATAAAACACAGTCACCCATTTTCTCAAAACTGTAAACACAAAACCTCATCTTCAAGCACTATTTACAAAACCTCTGAATCCGCTTGCAAAATGACACTTTAGCCTCAAAACAGATTTACCTGTGCTCAAAATCAAACACTGCTCTCAAATCATAAACAAAGTGATACAAATTATATACACTATCAAGCAGTCAGTAAACAATACACCAAAAAAGAGAAAACACATTGTTCAAAACATATAATTCTCAGGGAGAACTATACATTTTTACGTAATAAAAAAAAAAAATCATATTTATCCGTCATTGTCTTTTGATGAACAAAAACATGTTATATCATAGTAGCTCAAAATTGATCAGAAATTACTACTCTGCTTTGCTCTTTGCAATTGTTTTGTTCTTTATCCTCCTTCTACCCCTATACAGTACTGTACCCTGCATCTCACTACTCACAACTCACTCTTTTTCTTTGTTGATATGAACCTGCAACCAGTCAAAATCTATTGAGCAGTCATTAATGTTACTGTAACAAATGGAAAGCACAATGTTCAGGGCCATACAATTTGTTCATTGTACAGTATACAGCCTACAATGCACTGTACTACAGTATACAATACTGAAAGGGACAAAAAACAAAGGAGTAAACATGTGATCAATGTGCTTCTTGTCTTTGGGCTGGGTCAGGCCAGAGCACTTCGTCGACATAACAAGCAATATTTTCCCACCTTCAACAACCTGTTTGCTCTCTGAACTGGCTTATATTGGTTGTGTCACATAATTTGAAACAAGTGAAATCAATTTTGAGTGGTTGTGTTTAGTCAATGACATGTTTTCTCTATTTGTATTTGATTATTGCCATTTGTGTTTACCAGTATGGATGACATGTGCATTAGAGTGCAGAATGTGTTTTAAAAATGAGAATGTGTTTAGAGTTTTGCTGAACAGTCTAAGTGAGATCTGCAAATTGTGCTTTACCATGTGAAATGGTTTAAGGTATTGACAACAGACAGGCACAATTAGCTACATGAGTTCAGGCAACTGAGAACTTTGTTCAGCCAATGGGTTTTACTGTTTTAGCAATTGAGAAAAATTGTAAACATGTCATCACACTACTGGTGTTAACCCCTGACACACAACACCTCCCCTCTACCACCCTGGAGCTGTAAGCTCACACACACACACTAACACACACAGTGCTGTGGGAACAACTGTTACAGTATTACGGTAGGTGTTACAGTTTTTCTCAATTGTTTACACACAAATACTGGTACTTGAGACACAATGACCACAACATGTAACTCATGCACCAACCCCATGAACCCATTCTGCTAAACTACAAGCACAATTCCTGCTTTACACTCAAATTGCAGTTCTAAAACACACTTTTTTCAAAACACTACACACAATTCTCTGCATTTGGCACAATTTTCATGAAGAAAATCTTTTGTTTTCACAAGGAACACACTGCCATTCAAATACGCACACTGACTCATCGCATGGACAAACATCTGTCACACAGTTTTACAATTAGCAATCAGAGCTTTAGCATAAAAGGGCAACAGGTGACCTCTTCTGTTTTTGAGCAATGGATGCCAACATTGGAAACAGAGGCAGAGGCAGAGGAGTGAAAGTAAGAGGAGGAGGACAGGGAGGACGAGGATGAGGAAGGCCAAGGACCATAATCTCTGATGAGATCCGAGCCGCTTTGGTTGACCATGTAGTCAACCATGGTCTAACAATGAGGGAGGCTGGGCAAAGAGTACAGCCAAATTTGAGCAGGTACACTGTAGCATCCATCATCCGGACTTTCCAAAATGAGAATAGGTAAGAAATCTACTCTCACTACAAAATTGTCAATACAGTACTCAATGAGTACAGTAGTACAGTATTGCCTGTGGACTGTTCTGTATGACTGTAAAAATAAAGTATGTTTCAAGTATTTGGAAAATGTATTCCTACTTTGTATTCCTACACAGTATTTACAGTATTTTACTATTTGTTTGGCAGAACTGAAAGATTACCAACACAAGGTGGTCGGGAACGTCTTCTGTCTCCTGAACAGGAAACTGAAATCATGAACATGGTCCTAGAAAATAACGCCATAACATTACGGCAAATTCAAAGAAAAATAATACAGTAATAATGTAACTGTATACACTATATAGTAAATTATTCTGTTGTTTTGTATGTAGACCGCTGTATGTGCAACTTTGTGTTGGTTGGGATGTACACTGTGTACATTGTTTTTCTGGGAAAAATACGTAAAATATATTTGTTACCGTGTATTTCTGTGTTCTGAGTATAAAAACAATATTTTCAAATATTTTACAACACACTTATGTCTGTACTGTCTGTAGTAAGTGTAACACTGAACAAAAAAAGGCCTAACTCACTATGATGAATGAAGAAGTGTTTTCCATTCATCATAGTGTTTTACATTGAGCACATCAGTGTTCAAATGGTTCTTATAAATGTCTATTCATATGATGGTTTGTGTTTGTCATTTGAAAACAAAATACCATTTTGAGATTAAATAACATTGTTTTGAATGTTAAGTTTAATTTTGCAGGAGAAGTGAGGGGTTTTGCCCATTGTGTGTGTGTTTTTTTAATTTGTGTGTAGAGTTCTGAGAGTATGAGGTATGCATTCAGAAAATGTGTGTAACCAATCGAGAAAAACTGTAAGCTCACATGCTAACCTTACTTTAACACCGTGTCCGCGTTTACAGTTTTGTCGGTACATTTGTGGTTAGTAACCAGATGAGCATCATCTCCATGATGATAGCAGATGCTTACATAATCAGCCTTGGCTCAACACCCCTATGATTACGTAACCATGGAGATAACAATTGCTGCCCAGTGGTCAATCTCATCCCACACACACACTCACACACATGGAAGACACACACACCCAGTTCATTGAAGACATACACACACATAAACACACTCTGAAACCCTCCGCTCCTCAATGTTGGAGTTGTCAGAATGCACACACACACACACACACAGGTCTGGGCAGTGTGACAGCACCCTGCAGAGGACCTGCTGCTACCTGCTGGAGTGTCTCTCTACAGGTGGTCCAGACCTGCATGGCATCTCCTCATCCTCACACACACTCACCAGGGTGGGGGGGGGGGGAGATAACAGGGGGGGGGGATCTCTCCTCACACAGGGGGAGAGAGGCTGATGAGCTACAGGTTGTGTGAGTCTGCCTATGTGTGTGCCTTTCGTGTGCGTGCGTGTATTAGATTAGTTGAGTTGAGCAACAGTGTGGTGTGAGTGTGTGTCCAGCAGCTTCATCACGTCTCTGTGCTCCACACGAAGCTGCACCATAACTACACCCACCGCTGTTCCCAAGACCTCCTCCCTCCCTCCACTGTTCACCATAACTAGACCCACCGCTGTTCCCAAAACCTTGTTACTCCCTCCACTGTTCACCAGAACTAGACCCCTTGCTGTTTCCTAGACCTCCTCCCTCCCTCCACTGTTCAACAGAACTAGACCAACCACTGTTCCCAAGACCTTGTTACTCCCTCCACTGTTCACCAGAACTAGACCCCTGCTGTTCCCTAGACCTCCCTCCCTCCACTGTTCACCATAACTAGACCCACCGCTGTTCCCTAGACCTCCTCCCTCCCTCCACTGTTCACCATAACTAGACCCACCGCTGTTCCCAAGATCTTGTTACTCCCTCCACTGTTCACCATAACTAGACCCCTGTTGTTCCCACAACCTCCTCCCTCCCTCCACTGTTCACCATAACTAGACCCCTGCTGTTCCCTAGACCTCCTCCCTCCCTCCACTGTTCACCATAACTAGACCCCTGCTGTTCCCTAGACCTCCTCCCTCCCTCCACTGTTCACCATAACTAGACCCCCTGCTGTTCCCTAGACCTCCTCCCTCCCTCCACTGTTCACCAGAACTACACCCACTGCTGTTCCCGAGACGTTGTTACTCCCTCCACTGTTCACCAGAACTAGACACACCTGCTGTTCCCTAAACCTCCCTCCCTCCACTGTTCACCACTTGCACAGCGAATGCGCTGCAGATACACAGAGTAAAGGGAGAAAGAGGGGAGAAAAGGAGAAGTGGAGATATTGAGAGGTACCTAACACAGAGCTAGATATAGGGAGGGAGAGAGAGAGGAAGAGAGAGCAAAAGTAATGGAAAAAAGAGAAGAAAAAGGAAAAGAAATGAGAGGAGAAACAGAGGAGAAGCCCGTGACTGAGAAGAGAGAGAGAGAGAGAGAGAGAGAGAGAGAGAGAGAGAGAGAGAGAGAGAGAGGAGAAGGAAATGGATGAAAGAGAACAAGATCATTCGGTGATTGAAAAAGAACATCGATGGGTGGGGGGCCCTGGCAGGGTGCGAGGGAGGGAGGGAGGGAGCAATCCTGTCTTTCAGTCCAAGGGGAGAAGTTCATGCTGAGTTGAAGGAGAAAAAGAGAGGGAGGGAGCTGAGGAAGGGGGCAAGAGAGCTGGGGAGTGGAGATGTAGAGAGAGCTAGACCACCAGGGATGCCGTAGAATCATGATGACCCAGCATGGTTCCTTATGTTCTCTTGTGTTCCTACAGGGTGCGTCAGTGAGACTCCACCCTCCTTCCCCCCCGTCCCCCGTCTCAAAACAGCGAAACTTCCCCAGAACGAAGGTTGCCCGTCGCCATGCCAACCAGTCCAGCACCCAAGATGGCAGAGCTCTTCCTGACCAGCACCCTGCCTCTGTCCGAGTTCGACCCTTCCTCCTCCACCTCCTCTTCCTCCTTCCTGAGCCTGGAGCAGAGGGCGGCCTTCATCTTCCTCCTCATCCTCCTCATCCTCCTGGGCCTGTTGGTGGTGCGATGCTTCCGTATCCTGCTGGACCCCTACCGCAGCATGCCCTCCTCCACCTGGACAGACTACATGGAGAAGGACACCTTGGACTACCGCATCGCCTGATAGGCTGCCCTTTAGAACCGCATCACCTGATAGGCTGCCCTCCACTAATACATATCCTGATAAGCTGCCCTCAACCAATACATATCATTATAGGCTACCTTTCATTAAGTCGTGTCCTGATAGGCCTGATACTCTACTAAGAAATCATTTGATAGGCTGCTGTCCACTAATACATTGCCTGATAGGCTGGCCTCCAGTTCCACACAGCCTTGAGATGATGCTGTATTTAGTATGTCAGCTACTTTTCACTCTCCGCCCCCCTGGGGAGTTTCGACATGGTTCAAAGAGACTGTCTGGCAGCAGGGGTCCTTTTCCCTGGCCCCACGGGTGGCCGCAGCTTTGCCTGAGTGAAAAGGTAACTGGAACAGAGCAGTTTTCATCAGGGCCAGCCCTCTCCTGCAGCCTGAGATATGACTGGTCGACTGGCCGACCCTGACAAAGCCACAGCCAATCACAAACCTGAGTGGTCATCCTGAAAGGGACAGTACTTCCTGTTGTGAGGTCTGAAATGCTGTCAGAGGTGAAGATGGGTTTTTAATGCTGCTGTCATCAGCTTTTTTCTGTGTTAAGTTCTCACACCACACACACACACACACACACTTCTGACTGACTCCCAGGCATGGGTGATTGCTTGGGGAGAGTTGACTGGGTGTGGGTGGTGTGGGGTGGGGTGGGGGTTTATCTGTTCAATTAGTTTGTTATTTTCCTGTATTTCTGAGGAGTGAGCATTCTACACCCTCAGCGATGATATGCTTAGTCATCATTACGTCCTAAGGTGCCCCAAAGCTATTAGATGTGTATACATATACTGTATCTATGACAGATGAGAATGGTCCATAGAGCCAGGCAAGGTTGCTCCTCCTCTATTTTTGAGAAGCAAGAAAGATATAAAAAAGAGAAATAGGTTTTAACTAATAATTACCAAATCTCTGTATAATGTATACAAATGTTCTCTCTTCTTTTGAAAAAAGGTTGGTTCAATAGAGGCAGAGGCGGTTGTCCAATGTGACTTTTTTGCAGATTTACGTTTTCCTTTTTTAAGGGGTAGGCTAGTTTAGTAGCTAGCTACTTGGCCTGCCAACCCAACAGTTAGCCTGGTGTGGCAGCCCCGAAGGCCTGTTACGCTCACGGCAAAATTGGAACTGGAGGAGAATGGTGCTGCTGCCAACAAGTTCAGCACCAGCCGCGTGAGTGAGGGGGACCACAGGGAGGCGTGCACGCAGACAGACGGGAGGACGGACGGAAGACAACATCTTGTGGATTATTTGTTGTCACGGTCATTCCACAGTTTGAATTAAGCAGCAAATGTGAGGATCAAGACTAGTAGAGAATAGAGATAGGTAGCCAACTAATGTAAAATAGCATGATGCCATGGGTTGGTTTTCCACCTGTCCTCCCCAATTTTTCTTGGTCACCACTAATGTAGTATATGTATTCATATATATGTAGTTTATGTAGAGTGTGCTATTGTATGTGTAGATAATGTATATATTCTAGTGTATATTTATCCTTTTGTGTATGTTTTATGATGGTATAAAGTGTTGTGTAGTATGAACAGCAAGCAGTCTGAAGCAATGTACAATATGTGTGGTAGAATGCTCTGGTGTAGAGATGTGATGCGGGGGGCCTTCTTCAGGGGAAGGGGCTCTGTATCTCAGAGCAACTGGCTTTGCCGTGTCGGCAGGAATATCACTCTTCTGATCCCTTTAACTGAGACCTGCCTCTATATCTGTCTTCCTCTGCCCTCCTCCTCTCCTCTGTTCTCCTCTCCCCCCCCCCTCCTCTCTCCCTTCTCTTCTATCTTCTCCTGTCCGCCTCTTTTCTGCTCTCCCCTCCCTTCTCTCGTCCCTCCCTCGTTTCTCTCCTCTCCCAGCACTCCCCCCCCCTCTCCTCCTCTCTCCTTCCCTCCCCGCTCCCTCCCGTCCTATCGCAGTCCTCTAACCAGTGTGTTTCCAGGTGACAGCTGGTATGACTGTAGACACACGTCAGGCCCGAACCCCCTTTAAAGGACTTCCTCTCCACCCAACTCTGGAGAACTTCTATCACGTGGGACACCACATCTATTTTTGTCTTTGTTGTTTCCATGTCACACATGCATTCAGTGTGACTACATGGGCTTCGGACAGAGCCAATCAAACGTTATTCGTATGGCGAGCGATGCCACGGAGGGCTTCCCGCGAGCCCACACATCAGCACCTAGAACCAGCCTAAACCCTCAGAGAAGGCAAGGCACAGAAGACAGAGAAAAATGAAAGCCACCTCAGGCATACCCTTCCTCCAGAGACAGATACAGGTTAGACAGGAGACGGGAGGCAGTTAGGCAGATAGGAGAAGGGGAGAGGACAGTAGAGGAGGAGACAGGAGAAGGGGAGAGGAGAGTAGAGGAGGAGACAGGAGAATGGAGAAAGGAGAGTAGAGGAGGAGACAGGAGAAGGGAGAGAAGAGAAGAGGAAGAGACAAGAGATGGGGAGAGGGGAGTAGAGGAGGAGATAGAGAGGGGTTGGTGAGGTTGTTTTTAAAGCAGGCTTCTGACCGGCCTGAGTTATACGTTGGCTTCGCTGATGAGGATCAGGTGTGTCATTGATATGGCGATCAGGTGCATAGAAGAGGTGGCTTATGGGACTTGTGGTATTGTCTCCTCCCCAACCTCAGTTCATTCTCACTATTCTAGCCTCGTCACTGAGTCTAACTCCATATCCACAATTTACCACACTCAAGTACTGTTAGGGTGTAATGGAGAACGTCGGAGAACATCTCTCTGTGTTACTGTCTGTTGTGTGCCCACACGCTCCTGCCTACTCTCTCTTTTCTGTCAGGTCTCTCTTTTCAAGTACATTTTCCTGTTTTCAAAAGAAATAAAGTTCCTGAGTGTGGCTGGGTGTTCCTTCCTGCTGTTCCTCAACCACACGGAGGCTGGCTCAAACAGGGAGAGAGATAGAGACAGAGACACAGAGAGAGGGAGAGACAGAGAGAGGGAGAGACGCAGAGAGATATAGAGAGGGGGGGGGTAAGAGGGAGAGAGAGACAGAAGTTAGAGAGATCCATTACAGTTTTTTCCGATTGATTAGACACAAAAATGTCAAACAACACACAGTTAGTGAAATCTGACACTCAAGGAGCAAACAGCAGCCCAGATCTGCACAACTATAAGCACATTCTCATCCTCACACTATTTGCAAACTACTACACACAGTGTTTTGCAAATCAAACACACTTTCATACAGAAATAGGAGATTATGTTACTTAATTGCCTTTTCAAGACACTGCCTTGTAAAATGCCACACATGAATGAATGGATCAAACACGGGCATCAGGTGTACAAGCACTGAAGTGCTTAATTGGAAACATACCAATCAGGTGTAAGCACCATAAAAAGGCAACAGGTCAGTGTACCGGTCCTCATCAAAAATGGAAGGCAATGTTGCAGGTAGAGGGAGAGGGACAGTGAGGATGAGAGGGGGAGACCGTGGAGGAAGACTGGTAAGGAGAGGGAGAGGTAGACCTGGAGGCCATGGAAGAATAGAGCCAAATTTACATTTAGTAGACGCTCTTATCCAGAGCGACTTACAGTAAGTACAGGGACATTCCCCCGAGGCAAGTAGGGTGAAGTGCCTTGCCCAAGGACACAACGTCAGTTTGCATGACCGGGAATCGAACCGGCAACCTTCGGATTACTAGCCCGATTCCCTCACCGCTCAGCCAACTGACTCCACCTCAAATTTACAGTATCTAATGAAAATCAAGCAACATTGGTTGACCATGTTGTGAACCATGGGGCAACATTGAGAGAGGCTGGACAGAGAGTTTAGCCCAACCTCAGCAGATATACTGTTGCAACAGTAATTTGGACATTTTGACAAGAGCACAGGTGAAAACTACTTTTACCTACTGTCTCCAGTACAGTACAGTAAAATGTAGCCTACCATATGCACTACATCAGTATCTTGTTTTTACCCATTCACTGCAGTCCATGATTGAAACAATGTTCTGTATTTCATTTGCTGTATGCTTTCTTTTGTCTCCACAAATGTATTTGCTGTGTTTACAGTATGTAGCCTACTACAGTATTTGATTTGAAATATTTTATGATCTTATGCACAAAATGCAACCTTTACGTAGACATAAATGGTACAGGTGGAGAGTATTGTACATATTTTCATCAGTGTGCAGTACTTGTCTTGTGTGTTGTGTTTGGTCAACATATTCATGTACTTTACGTACTCTACGGTAAAAACATCTCTGACAAAATCAAGCAGGTTATATCATTAGAAAAGAATAGTTACTGTAAAAGTGTTTTAAATTGTGCACAACTGTGTGTAACTGGTTCAAACAGAGTCCAATTTTATGAACCATGTGTGTGGCATACAGTGACAGACTTGGGTTTTATAAATGAGTGTAACCCATACTTTTGAACGAAGTGTTTCATTTTGCAAAAGATTGGAGGTGTTCTGCTACTTGTGTGTCTGGTTGTGTGAATCGTTGGTTGTGTCTTGACAAAGGGAGCTCTGTTTTCAAAATTGTGCTTAAGCAATCGGAAAAAACTGTAAACATGATTCTACTCATAGTAGAGTGTTGTGCATATGGTGATAGATGCTTCAACTCAGACAACACACACACACACACACATACAGGATCTCCGAGGCCACCACCATGGCCATGTTAATTAAACCCTAGCAGACGGCTGGCATTGTTACAGTTGGAGCGGGTGGAAACCATCTGTGGGACGCAACAGAGCCCAGCCCAGCAGAATCACCAGGCCAGCAACACAGCAAGGCCATGCTGACGTGTGTGTGGGTCCTGTACGAGGAGGGGGGGGGGGGGGGTGAGGCCTGTGTGTGTGTGTGTGTGTGTATGGAAAGGAGGGACAAGGAGTACCAGAGAAACACAACCCCACCGAGAGAGCATCCATCAGGAGCACTAGACAGTAATAACCCTGACACAGCACTGCCCCACACTGCTAACTGGGCTTGTTCACCTTACTGCTCGTTAAGGCTCGTTAAGGTTGTTAAGGTCCTTAAGGTCATTAAGGTCGTTAAGGGGCAAGGTAATTACCGGATGGAGGTATTTCAGCTTAGGGAGAGACAAGGTGTCAGAGACCAAGGAACTTCATGCTGTATGGAGCAGTCCTGAGATATTGTCTGTCAATCCATTTCAATTCAATGGACTTTATTGGCATGAAAGGACAAATGTTCATATTGCCAAAGCAACAGTGGAACTCTGTCTTTCTCTCTCCTTCTATCGTCTCTCTGTCTCTCTCTTTCTGTCTTACTCTCTCTCCTTTCCAGAAAGCAGTCCTAGCCGGTGAGCAACAGTGTGTGTGTTCATTTACACACACACACACCCACACACACCCCACCACCCCACATCTCCACAACACACACACCTTCACCCGAGCTCCCCCCACCCCGTAGAGCAGCCCAACACATGATCGGTCTATCATTTCACCAATCCAACGGTTCCCATGGTAACCTCCACTTAAAATAGGCGGCCGATGCCGACTGTCTCTCTCCCTCTCTTTCTCTCTCTGTCTATCCCTCTTGCATTCAGTCTCTCACTCTTTCCTTCTCTTCTCTCTCTCTCTCTATCCCACCCGCTCTCTCTCTACCTCTCTCTCTTAGCAGAGAGACGTGGAGGAACATGGGCGAGAACACCACAACAACACAACAACGTCCATGAGAAACAAACAACCGGAACCAGCAAACACCTCCACACTATCCAACTCAACGATAAAACCAAAACCACACGATCACAAGACGCCCCCCAGCACTGAGCCCCCAGCACTGAGACGCCCCCCAGCCCTCAGACGCCCCCAGCCCTCAGACGCCCCCCAGCACTGAGACGCCCCCCAGCACTGAGACGCCCCCCAGCACTGAGACGCCCTCCAGCACTGAGACGCCCCCAGCACTCAGCGGCCCCCAGCACTGAGACGCCCCCCAGCCCTCAGACGCCCCCCAGCACTGAGACGCACCCCAGCACTGAGACGCCCCCCAGCACTGAGACGCCCCCCAGCGGCTGCCAGACACGTCATGCCGGCTGAATCATGTGACAGAACAACAGATTCCAACGTGTCGAAACATGGCAAGACATTGCCCTCTCAAGTGTTTTGAGCTCCTGTGACTGTGTTTACTTGAACCCCCATTGCCATGAGACTGCCCCCCCCACACACAAACACACACCCTCAGTGACCCCCACAGGTGCTGACACACGCAGAGTCCATCTTCCAAACATGTGGGGAACATATTTCTGCCCACGTACCCATAAGAAGAACCGTAAAAGGGGCATAGAACTATGAATTCAATATTTCATTTGATTGGATTCAAACTTCTGATCTGGAAGGTTCTCATTCAGGGGTGTGATGTTCTGTGTTGTTCCTCTATGTCATCAGCCCTGACCCCTGACCCCTGACCCAGCTGTCATACATGGCTCTCAGGTGTCATTCTCCTTTTCCTCTGCTCCGGTCGTATCCTGCTGTCAGCCCCCGGAGTCACGTTTCTGTAAGCGTGTCACGATGATGCATTGCTAACCTGCTCACCCTCCCCTCTCCTCTCCTCACCCCTCCTCTCTGCTCCCCCTCCTATCCTCACCCCTCTTCTCCTCTCCTCACCCCTCCTCCCCACCTCGCTTCTCCTGGAAACAAATTCATTTTATTTCCTTTTCCAGAGAAGAGCTTTTCAGCTGGTGCTGACCTGTGAGAGCTACTTGATCTGTGTTCATCACTTCCTGCTACTTAAGAATAAACTTCCCCTGGCTTTGATTGGCTCCCCCTAGCCGGGCTGTGTGGAGGAGCTTCGCCGTGGGAACGGGTCCTTATCGGACAGGACCGTTGCTCTCACTGGAGCTGTTCCCTCTGGGCAGGCTGAGGGCTAATTACTTTGTTCCCATCTCCAAAAAAATCACACTCCTGTTTCTCTCTCTATCCCTCTTTCTCTCTCTCTCTTTCTCTCTCCATCCCTCTCTCTATACAACTCTTTCTCTCTCTCTCTCCTTCTCTTTCTCTCTCCATCCCACTCTCTATACAACTCTTTATCTCTCTCTCGCTCCAGGTATTTCAGTAACTCCCCCCTCTCTTTCACTATACCCCTCCATCCTCTACCTCTCTTTTTCTCTACCTCTCTATTTTGCACTCTCACTCCAGGTATTTTACTTTCTCTGTCTCTGCATTCCTCTCTCTCTCTTTGTCTCTTTGTCGGTCTCCTCTTCATCCTCTCTCTCTCCCTCCCTCCGTCTGTCCCTCTCTCTTCCATTAGTTCAGCTAGTGTGGCTCAGTATACTGGTGAGGAACCAGAGATTGAAGAACAGAAAGACTGTGTTATTGTCTCGACCTGCAGGGTCCCTCCATCACAGACTGGGATTGCATAGGGCATCTCTCTCTCTCTCTGTCTGGATGGCCAAAGGAGGTAGAGAAGAGCAGAAAAGAAGTGCATGGTTTCAGGATGGAATCTAAAGAATCTCTTTAATCCGTCTATTTCAGCTCCTGTCACCGTGGCGATGAAAAACCCTCCTTCACCCCATAGAGGCAAGCTGACAGTTCCATTTGGTCTCTTCCTCGGTCTCTATCTCCATCTCTCTCTCCACCTCCCCTCTTTTTCGCCCTCCGTTTCTCTCCCTCTCTCTTCCCCTCCTCTCCCTCTATTTGTCTCCCAGCCCCTCTCGCCCTCTCTTTCTTCATCTCTTTCCATCTTTCTATGTCACCATCACTCTCTCTTTCTCTCTTTCTCTTCTTGAGGCCTCAGCTAAGATCAATAACCCTCATCAATCCCTGATGGACACAAAGATAGTTCATCACATACTTCCGACACTTGCCTTTCAAACCCACCAACCATCTATGTCACTCTCTGCGGCTCTCCATCTCTGTCTCCCTATCCCTCCCTCTCTTTCTCCTGCTCATTCCCTCCATCTCTCTCTTTCCCACTCTGCATCTATCCGTCCTTCCATCCATCCATCCATCTATCGTCTCGCTTTTTCCTCCTCTCTCTCCAGAGTCGACCAAGACATTTGTTTTTTTAGTAACAAAATAAGGCATCAAAGGACAAATCAGCTCAGGATAGAAAGATGTGGAAAACACACCACTCAGATATGAACTAAGTTTATCTCTCCTCTTCTGTACGCCTTCCTCTTTCTATCCTCTCCTTCTCTCCACCTCTCCCTCCCTCTCTCTGCAGGTGTGAGGGGAGGAGCAAGTTTACAGTGATGGCCTCTGACAGCATCTTCTCGTGAAATACCTGCATCTCTCCTACCCGTGTCCCCTCCCCCGACAGACGCCGTGACCTTGTCTGACCTTGTGTGATCCCAGCGACCCCGTTCACAAGCCCGCAAACAAGCCCACTAAGGCCACCCTGGTCGAGATTAGACAAGATTAGATATCAGTTCATCAACCCCAAGTGGAAATGTGTTTGTCACAACGGCAACCTTCCGTCCAGTTCCAGGTGTATCTAACCAGGTTTTGTCTGTCGTCTGCAGAGCTTAGATTCAGCATGCTGCTCCACTTTCCTACGTGAAGAAATCAAATTCCAGTTTGATTTAATGTGCTATTAAGCATGACATTCAATCCGATTACACCCTTTCATGAATCATCTTCCTATTCACTTCAGGGATTCGGAATCAATTTCAACGGAACGCTCTCTTGACATGAGACAATATACCAGAGCAGCTTTAGTTGTTCCCTCGTCTTCCTCTCCTCCCCCCTTTCCTGCGCTCTTGACCTTTTTCCTCCCCGATTTTTCTTGCCTTTCCTCCTTTCCTTTCCTCTCTCTCCTGCCCCCTCCTCTCCTCCCCCCCCCCCCCCCTCTCTTTTGCTGTTTCCTGGTTCCTCCAGGGGGTGTTCAGGATGAGAGGATCTCGTTCACGGAGGATTAGTTTTATGTCCATCAGAAAACCATGCATGTAAAGACAAAAACAAACATCTTGTCCCGAGTTTCTCGGCACGCTAACATTCTGTACAAGGGTACCCTTATCGAAATGAATTATTTCATGTTCTAACAAGGAAGATTCAAAGTACGTTTCCAGGAGGGGATGTCTCCCTGTGTTTTGGGATGTGAAGTTCCTTTTATTAGAAAATTCTCATTTTGTCAGACAACAGTAACAGAAGCTGGTGTACGGAAGAGGTCAAACAGGTGCAGGTTACAAAAGGAATGTGTTTAATAAAGCATCGACGTGTGCGATCAGCAACGACACAGCGCCTCCCACCAGCACTGACTCCTCTTCCTGGTGTCAGGAAGCTCCCCTCAGCTCTGCCCCGACACCGGAGCTCTGCCAGGAGGGTGGCGCCCCCTGCAGGAGAACACAAGGAACAGCAGGCCAAACAGGAAACGCACTCGAAAAGCAACCCCCACTCTCCCTCTCTACATGTAACGGCGTGAAAACAGCCGTGGCGTCCGATAGCAGGACGCCTGGCGAAGCGTTAGGACTTTTGGGGGTCAGAGTTCATTCGCAGAAAGCAAGTTAGTCTCGGCGGCTCGTTAAAGAGAGACCAGAGCAGAAACAGGAAAGGCGACGAGACAGACACGTCCCTGAAAGACATTGGTGCGTGTGAGACGAGCATGGCTAAAATGGGCACTTTATCATTTACACACACACACAGGCAGAATATATCCCAACGCATCCAAATCATACATATACAAAAATACAATTTTATATGTACATAAAAAAAAAGGCTTACGGAGCTTATAAAAATACTATCATCATGGTCATGGTGAATTGATGGAAGCATGGGGGGCAGAGGGGAAGGGGAGGATGGAGGGAGACAGCCTGAGAGATAAAGTTGTGCCAGGGGAGAGAGAAGAGGTGGGGAGAAAGAGGGAGAACAGGGGAAAGGAGGAGAGAGAGGGAGTGGAAGGAGGGAGGATAGGGAGCTGACAGTGAGAAAGCCTGTTAATAACAAACTTGAGCATTAATCAACACACCTGGCCATTAATTACTACACCTGGTCACAATAAACACATCCGTTGCCAATTAAGACACTTGCAGTAAGTCTCAAAGTCCCGCCCCCTCACTATACATATCATCAGTGTGGCACCCTGGTGATTGGCTCCATGCAAAAATCTCTATGCTTAATGGCCCACCTTCTCCAGGAAGCACAGACGTTTCCCAGGCAACTAGTGTGACGCACAGGAAGACCGGTCAGTCACTTCCTTTATTTAAAGTCCTCTTGACGTCCAACTCAACAATAATAATAATAATAATCAGAGTAACCAGAGAAGGAAGTAGAACTATTGTACATAAAAGGAGTGAAACAAGAAGGAGGAGATAATAAAGGATTAAGAACTGCGACAAAAAGGTATAGGCTTTCCTTGAATAGCCCGAGTCCGTGTGTATGATTTCCCTCCTCCTCCTCCAGTCCATCCCTCCCTCCCCCGAGCCTCCAGGCGTTAGGAGCCGTCCTCGCCCCCGCAGGTGGTCTCCACCAGCGTCACCTGCTCCCCGCCGCAGTCCAGCCCCGGCCCGCTCTTCAACACGAGCGCCCCCTCGTGCAGCAGCACCATCTCCTCCTGGCCGTCGGCCGACTCCACCTGGACGCTGCCCAGCTCCTCCTCCACCACCTCCTCCTCCTCCAGCTCCTCCTCCTCCAGGACCACCTCCTCCGGGCCGGGGGACGCCCTGCCGTTGGTGTGGCCGTGGGACATGGCCTCCAGGCGGACGCGGTACTCCTCGGCCTCCTGCTCCTTCCTGTGGAGCTGCTGGCGGTACTCGTGTGCCTTCCTGTTGGCCTCCTGTAGCTGCTTCTGTAACATCTCCTGGAGGGGGGGAGTTAAGAGAAGGACAGCGGTCGAGGGGGAGTCAGAGAAAAGAGGAAGGGATGGGGAAAGGGAGAGAGAGGGAGGGGAAGGAAGGTGAAGGGTAGAGATGGATTAATGTTAGAGGAAGGAGGGGAGACAGGAAGCGTGGAGGGGGAGAGAGAGTGAGAGGAGGGAAAGGCGGAGGGAGGGAGTCACCGCCTCTGTCTGTCTCATCACTTACCGTGTCTCCAGAATCCGTGTGATTGGACGAGGACTCCAGCCTCCGTTTGCGTGCGGGCGGCGGCTGGATCTCGTCTTCCACCACCTCCTCTGTCACCTGATTGGCCGGCACCGCCAACACTGCAAAACAGTTGACCAATGAGCAAGCATGTCAAGAACATGGGAAGTGGAGCTGGAGGATGGATGACAGCATGCACACCAGCACAGAGAAGATGGATGTAGCTAGTGTGTGACAAGTATGTTGCATGTTTTTATCCTGCTGTCCGTTCTGCATGGTGATCAGATCCCTGTGTATCATGTTCTAGGCGTGCTTTAGACGTGTTCTGGGCGTGTTCTAGGCGTGTTTTGTGTTCTTCCTCTGCTGTCCCTTCTGCATAGTGATGAGATCACTGTGTAGCATGTTCTAGGCATGCTTTAGGCATGTCCTGGGCGTGCTTCAAACGTGTTATGTACTTACTCTGCTGTCCGTTCTGCATGGTGAGGAAGAACTGCTGACCCAGCCCGCCTGTAGTCTGGAGGTTGCCATGCTGGTCTGTTACTATGGTGATGACCCTCTGACCTCCCTCGGTAACCACACGCTGGATGCTGGGATCCAGGGAGCTGGCAGCGATGGTGTCCTCCGACTCAACTACACACACGCACACACAAAGAGAGAGGGGGAAGTGATGCTTAAAAACAAATAAATGCTTGAGGTTGTTGTGCGCGTGTGTGTGTATGCGTGTATACATATACGAGTGTGTACCTGCGTTGGCCCTGTTGATGAGGTCTGCCAGGTTGACCACGCCTCCCTGCAGTCCAGGGATGCCCTGGATGATATACTGGGGGGAGGTGGCGCTGCTCTCATTAAGGTTCACCTGGTTCTGCATGCCCTCCTACACACACACACACACACACAATCAGTATCTTGACATGAACTTTGACCCAGGAAGCGTTTCCCTTCCTCCCCCATCACTCTTCCTGACCTGCAGCAGCAGCATGAGGTCGGCGTTCTGGCTGTCGGCGGCGATGTCGAACGGCGTCTTGTCAAACTTGGACACGGCGTGGACGTCGGCGCCGTGCTTCACCAGCATCTCCGCCACGCCCTGGTGGCCGTGCTGCGCTGCCCAGTGGAGCGCCGTCATCTTCAGCATGTCCCTGGCGTTGATGTCTGCCCCGCTCTGGAGGAGGGCAGGGGGGGAGGGAGAGGGGAGGTAGGAAGAGGGGAAAGGAGGGGAGGGAGAGAGAAGAGAGCAGAGGGGAGGAGGAAGGAAAGAAGAGAGGAAAAAGGGGGGCATAGGTGTGTGTGTGTGGGGGGTGGAAGAGGAGTAGGGAGAAGAGGGGGGAGAGGAGGAGGGGGGAGGAGGATGAAGTGTGGAAAAGGGTAGGGGGACGAGGGAGAGTAGAGGAAAAAGAGAGAGAGGGGGAGTGGTAAGGGAGGAGATGATAAAGGGGAAGAGAAAGAGAAGGAGAAATAAATGTAAACATTTATCAAATGCTAATCAAAGTCCTACATAGTTCTCTTACTGCTTATCCCCCCCCCCCGTGTCTCTCTCTCTCACACACACACACACACACACTCCTCCTCTCCAGACTGCCCACCCTGACTAGCAGCTCTACGATGAGTGTGTGGCCCTCGGCGGCGGCCATGTGTAGAGGGGTCCTGTCCACCTTGGTGCGGGCGTCCCTGCTGACGCCTGCTCGGAGCAGCACATCAGCCGTGGAGTAGTGACCATGTTGGGCCGCCAGGTGGAGGGGGGACGTTCCCAACTGGAGGGGGGGGGGGGGGGGGGGGACAGAACCAGGGATGAGGGTTTATGGAGTAAGACAAAGGGAGATGAGGAGGGAGACAGAATGAACAAAATGGCGCTTGGAATGCTTCAAATGCTGTCGAGACAGGCTAAAGACAATGCTGTGAATGAGAAAGGGAGATTCCGAACGTTGACCACCGAAATACTGTTAGATCGATGCACTTCTGATCCTTGATTTTCTGCTGTAATTTTCACTTTTTTTTTTTTTTGCCAACAAAACTACCGGTACTTGATTTCTCACAGCCGAAACCGCTTATTTCACATTTTTATATTTAAAAACATAACCGATTTCCACTATACAACTCGTTGGAGCACTTCTAAACAGCCATGAGGCTAAAGAGGGGTCCTGTTTGAAATGCTGGTACCAGCCTCGGACGTTTGAAACTGGAAAAACCGTTGTTCAAAAGTTTAGAATGGGTCAAGTTCGAACACGCATCACCTATATTAGCGGGTTTAACCGCGTTTCAACCCTGCATACCAGCACACATTTTTTTGTAAAATTTGTGTAAGTAAGACTGGTATGCATAGGAAAACACTTCAATATCCTGAAATGTTATTGCTGCTTGTGATTACACACAGTGCCGAAGGAAATTACAGTCAACTGAACTTACCCATTCTCTTGTGATATTAAAGTCTCTTACCCAGTCTGTGGTGATATTAAACAGTCTCTTAACCGGTCTGTGGTGATATTAAACAGTCTCTTACCCAGTCTGTGGTGATATTAAACAGTCTCTTACCCAGTCTGTGGTGATATTAAACAGTCTCTTACCCAGTCTGTGGTGATATTAAACAGTCTCTTAACCGGTCTGTGGTGATATTAAACAGTCTCTTACCCAGTCTGTGGTGATATTAAACAGTCTCTTAACCGGTCTGTGGTGATATTTAACAGTCTCTTACCCAGTCTGTGGTGAAGGGCGCACCGTTGGCCATCAGGGTTCGGACCTCGTCATCCTGGCCCTTACGAGCCGCCTCCAGCAGACGCTTACCTAGGTCCACCAGTGACATCTGACACACACACACACACACACAGAGACAGAGAGAAAGAGAGGGGACATCAGGACACACCGCAAACAACGGGTCAAAGTTTGAAGCACTCGGCTAGGGCCAAAGCCAGGGCACCTCGTAGTTGTTAATCTATGCCGTCTTTATTTCATGTACTAAATCTGACTTATGTAGATCTTAATTTGTTCATTGTCATCATATAGTTCACTTTATTCGGGGTTAAAATGAATGAACAGGATTATTGGGTAAACACTTACTTAACATACTAATATTTCAAAATACAAAACGTAGGGTATTGATGTTGAGTAAACCTGTAGCTAATCAGTCAAAATACTAAATTTTACAGAAAGATGACCAACATCTTAATCAAACACACACACCAGGGGCGATTCTAGGATCAGACCTTTAGGGGTGCTCAGCCCCCAATGAGAATGTGACATGAATACAGTGCTTTGCAAAAGTGCTAAACCCCTTTGGTAATAACAGGCATGCAAACAGGTCAGGGGTAACAAAGATTAGAAGGATACAGCGAACCCCTGACCCTCTAGGGGGTCCAGGGGTATGGTCCCCCGGAAGAAAATTGATTACATTTTAAAGTTAAACGCATGAATCTGGTGCACTTTCAGAGCAAAATGAAGAGGCTAGACCTATGTAGAATATGTGCTCTTGAAAACAATGTAATGTTCTTTTAAACAAAGACATTTTTTGTATAGCATACATCATAAAAAACAATTAAACAAACAGGATTACCTGTGTTGAACTACTTTAAAATGCAAAAGTCAAAAGCATCACTTACTGTAAAGCTAACACACATCCAATCGACATCCTTTTTAATCTTGGATTTAAATTGTTTCAATAACTAGATGATGTTAAATGGGTCTGTAAACCTCTCCCCACTCTGACTCTGATTGGCTGTGAGGTTTAGGCATTAGGAGTTAAAATTGGTTCCACAGCCAGCTGTAAAGTTGGGAAGCACAGGTAAAATGCTGTGTTGGCCACGGCCATGACCCGCCACGACCCGCCCCCCCTCATCGGATCTGCATGAATCACGTAGGTTACCCATTATGGTTTCAAAAAGGTGAGCTCACCTAAAGGTGAGGAGTTTGCATGCCTGTAATAAATCCCTAATTTCACTGGTTAACAATACATTTATGTATCATTATGCAAAATATTGAATGAATGAAAAAGCTAAGGATGTGCCTTTCTTCATGAACTACCAGCATCAAATTATAATAAACAATAATATATATATTTTTTGTTTTATCATTATTATTTTTAGGGTTGCTGAGATGAAATTTAGGGGTGCAAAAGGGTCTAAAATCGCCACTGACACACACACACAAACAAAGAACTTTCAACAGGAGTGTCTCGTGGAAGAGAGCGTCACGACGCTGGAGGGAACGCTGGTGTGTATTACACATGGATGGACTGACGCAGTACTGCCGCCGAGGGCGGGGAAACCATCTCTACACACGACCATCTGATAATCCATTGGCGCAAAACAATTTTATCTCTTTGGAAAAGTAATAAAGCAAGTCTATCCGACAACATTATTGAACTCAAATGATATAACAATCGACAACGAAAACGATATTCACTTAAGTGTTATGCGTTTTATATTGGGGCATATATATCGCCCGCTTGGTGAAAAGTCGACGATTTATGATTGCAACATAGTAAACAAGCACACTCAAATGCGGCTCTCTTTCGGGGTGAAAGCCAGAGCCTGGTCCCGAGTAGCCATTTTACGCGCCTCGGTGGTGAAAACGCAATAGAGTCGGCCATGTGTCCATTACCGATCAACACTTCCAACACAAGCATTTAATAAACCCCCTCGGCAACATTAGATACAACACAGGAAACTCTTTGATATTAAGTTGTTGGTTTTCCGGGGGAAGTCAGTAGAGAAATTCCTATTTTACACGGAGAGAAAAAACTACTTCCACATCCGGTTAACAGCATTCTTTCACGCACGCCTCATCGAGTGCTATGGAACATTGTATTCGCATTTCACAAGTAATCGTGTTTTTTTTTGTAAGTTGTTGTTACACGTATGCGCACAAGTTGCTTACCGTCTTGTGTGAACTGATGGCACCCGTCGTTTGATGCCCCGAACGCTGTTTGTATTCGCTTGCTGGCAAAACAAAACTGCGTCTAACGTTAGGCTAAAATGGCTAGCTAGTCCGCTCTTTCAAGTGGGAGACCATGCAGCATAGTTAAATTAGCTAGCTATGTCCTGTATACTAAACGTTATGCTATGTGCATTTTATTTACACATCGTCTCCGTGTCTGCTGCTACCATGCGGCTGTGTTGCCGTGCTATAAAGACTTGATTTGATAATAGCATGTTACTTGAGATGCGGGGATCTTGCTAGTTAGCAAGCTAACGCGAGCCAGATTACATTCATGGGTTGGTAGCTGTAAAAGCCGTTCATTCCTTACCTTGATCCGGCGTCAAGTGCTTATTATGAACCGAGCATATGTCCCTTGACTAGTCTCACGTTTGAAATCAGTTTTCCCTCCTAATTTGTTGGAAATATTACTTATTTTTGTATATAAACGGGTACAAAGATGGCAGCTCTTCGACACCGGAGGTGGAAACCAAAGCTTTTTAACCTCCCTCGTGGGCGGGCACATTGCAAGCATACAAGTTCGATAGAAAAAAATCTGGATTCAATGCGCAGTTCTGAGATCGGCCTGCGACAGTAACGGCAGTGTTCATATTCTGACAAGCGGTTCGAACCGAACTGACCCTAGATCCACATTCCATAATGGGTGTACCATGTTAACGAGGGAATGTCAATTTTATATTTGGCCTGTATTAAAGAATTTGTCGGACTGGGAACTTAGTTTTCAAATGAAATGCAGCATTTAGCTCCAGTTTCTGGAAGTATTTTCTGCAAATATGGTGGTTAATGTAGCTAGTACTCTACAAAGTACAAACCCTGTTTATAATGAGTGAATCATGGACTTGAGCCGAATGAAACAACACGGGAAAATGTATCTGGTATTGTTAATGTTTTATTTCAATAGAAGATCACTTCTGGGAGTTGAATGCTCAAAATGTTAAACATGAAATTATTCAAGATTTATTCGCCGCTGTACTTAGCAAACCATGTGCACACAGCACAAGGTAGAACCATCCAAACTTCCTTGGCTTTCATAAATAATTCCTTTCCTCAACATTCAAACTTAACCTCTGACATCTGCAGACGACAAGGGCAACATATAAAAGGCTGACCAGTACGCCATATGAATGATTTCACGACATTTCCTATCAGTCATTGCACTCCGTTGAGTCCTGCTCAGCGCAGACTGAAAGCAGCATCCTAAATAAGTAGGCCTAAATAAACACGTGCGAGAGACGTTCATGGGCGAAAAGGCAACTATGTCAATAAAACACGACTTTCAAAATATTTAACCCATTCTGTGGAGATGCTTAGTTTTACTCTAGACTAGAGCTTAAAACTACTGACTACTTTTGGCACAGGGGCCTGACAAGCAGGTTTAAACAAGGGCTGTTGAAATAGAAAACATAGTTGAGGTATGGTGCCTCAATGTATGAACAAATGTAGTGTTTTCATTTAGCAGACACTTTTCCCCAAGGCGACCGACAAGGGGTGATTTGAACTTGCGACCCCTTGACTGCAGGCTCTAATCACAGAGCTACACTACTAATGGGCTAGTCTTCTATGTGTAAAATGTCTAGTAGGTGTCATGTATGTCTCTCTCTTCACAATAGAGCCCAGGTGATCTGTACAGCTCATTACAAGGGACTAGTATCTGTTCCCACTATGTGCCCAGTGGACCAGAAGAGGCTTCTAGTGCACTGTGTGTTCCACACGTGAAGAATGTTACATATGCGTTTCTATAGTGATACAGGTGTGCGTTTACGGACCGGACTCAACAGAGGTAATTTACACCACAGAATCATGTGTCATATCTTTGACTGCAGAATGATGTCCTGAATGCATACTGCAAGCTACACCTAGATAGAGGAGAGTCTGCTGTCAATCACAGTGTCAGCCAGTCAGCTTAGCATACCCCTCTTATCGTTAGCGCTATTCTACATCTACAGTACACATACAGAGCCAGTACTGAATCAAAGGTGGACCAGGGACTTGACCGAAGGCATGGTTTATGTAGACAAGGCCAGTGATGGGACGGAGGGAGAAAGGGAGAGAGGATGGAAATTTAGGGATGAGAGATAGAACATCACAGTAGTAGGTTAAAGTCCAGAGTGTCGATGCTAGCGATGGGCTCTCTCCAGTAGTTGAAGGTGGTGTACTCTGGGAGCTCCTCCTCCTCTTTCTGTTTCCTCTGATTGGCCATCTTGGAGGACTTTTTCTCCTTCTTCTTCTTCCCAGCTTGGTTGCTATTGGCTGGCTTGCTGTCCTTCAGGCCCAGGTCCTCCAGCTCGGACATGTCGAGGGCTGGGATTGGCTGCCTCCAGTACAGGAAGGAATCGTATTGGCTGTTGGATTTCTGCAGCATGTTGGTATCTGAATGATAAAGAGTTTCGTTGAGTTAGAATGGGATCAGCGTTGATTGATATGACAACATTAAAGATATCGATTGGTCATCGAGTATCGATTGCTCCCCAACAATTATTTATTCACATTCCAAAAGAGACAGAAAGTGCTTATTGTATGCTAATGTTAATGCAACCTGGAGCCCTTTGTCCTTGTAAATCCCTTTCTTTATCGGCCTGCACTACCAAAGTGGGCTCCAGCTGGGACGAACCCATCTGAATGACACAGCCCATTACTTTGCCCTGGCAGTCTACCACCTGGGAGTTCACACAAGAAGCACAAGAACCAGTTATAGGCACCCAAGGACCATGCTTTTCTATGCTTTGCTCAGTCTATGGGATAATCTATGTTAAGTTCAAATTCATTGGTCCTAAAAGGACATGACAGAGTCCAAACATAGGACACATAACTAATGTGTAATAGTCTCCAATGACTAATAATGAAATTAGCCCGCCCCCAGCAACCGCCTGATAAAATATGTTCCCGCGGCTATGCAGTGAGTCTTAGATTTTTAGTCTTAAAAATGTGGTTCTTCTCGTCCTCCGTATTACCTGCTCACACATTCGCTGGGTTCCACAGAACATGACTTTATGAAAAAGAATGCTTGAAAACTTCACTGACCACCATGTTTAACAGGTGTGAGAGCGTCCTACATATGAGGAATTTGTTGTTGTTCTATTGCGCATGCGGGGCGGTTCAGGACCGCAAACAGTTCACACGGATCTGATATTGGTCACATTTAAAATGACAATGTAAACAGACCGCCAAAAAATCGAATCTGATAAATATATCGGAATTAAGCATGAAGGCTTGCAGTGTGAACGTAGCCTTAGCTGTGGATAAGCCGTGCAGTGTCGGCTCGTATCTTATCTCCATAGTAGTGATACTGATTAAAAAAAACATCTGCAGGGAGGAATGAGTCCTTGCTCTACACAGGGTTAAGTAGAACAAACCAGGAACAAGCTTCCTTAGGCTATAGAGCCATTTTCACAAAGAACTACCCAGCATTCCAAACAGAATCATGAAACACTGGGCAGAGTTCTGGAACTTTATTTCAGCTGGGTTTGATTCTCCTGTTATGAAATGGGTTATATGAAAGGCCATGTTTTGAGTGGAGTGTGACAGTTAGGGACAGCAATAGGCACCTTGTCAAGTCAAGATATTTAAGGCTTGTTTTCTTCTTATTTATAGGCGGCGGCCTGGACATTCTATTTACAGGAGTTCTTGTTTACATCAGGAAAATTCTGAGAAAGCTCCGACCATGTTTGATCTCAATCCTGTCTAAATCTCTTCACATGCTCTTCTAATGAACCTCAACAAGGATCAAATACTTTTTATTGACAGCTTCAAATCAAATGACGTGTACAGCCCTTTATAAGCTATATGTCACAAAGAGTATTAGCCTACATTAGCCCACACAAAATTGGGTTTACTAGCTTACTGTTATACAATCGCTTTATCTGCACATAACTTGAAACACTCATGATTCATGGTTTCCCATCGTGTCCGCATCATGATTCTATATAAAGCCACACTTTATCAGTGACATTTGCGGACATGGTAGAGTGAATCTTAAAACATCTAGGTTTAAGCATAAATCTGTAATGGTTGATTATTCTCATGAAGCCTTATCCATCGGGCCCTACCACGCCCTCACAAAACAGACAATCCACCGGGATGACGTATGCATTAAAACGGGTTGTGAGGATGGAGCGCGTGAGGTCGACGCCCCTGGGCTTCCAGAGATGACCATGAGTTTTATATTAGGACCCATATGCCCTTCCGTTCAATCCCGTAAATATAGATTCAATTCCTGTTAACCTGCTTCTGCAGCATGACATCTGCGCAGTCGATGGCGACTCGTTTGAGCAACTGGGTCACACGGCCCTAAATATATCTGACAAAATGTGACAGGAATTGTCACCGGACAACGACATGAAACGCACTTATTTTATCGCACTTTTATCATTAATACAGAGCTGTTGATGATTGGTTACCGTAGTAACTGGTGTTACGTCAGGCAAAGCTGAAAACCTGTTTCAAATACACGCTATAGCCTATCCTTTAGTGTTTGTTTGGAGATAGAACCTGAATACAATTAGATCAACACAGAGAAGAACATGCAGCCATTTACGTTAAACCTGGCTAAAATATTGATTTCAAGACTAAAAACGAATCGACCGTTGTTGCATTTCATATCGCCAGATGAGGTGCAGGTGCATTGTGCATCATCACCATGGGCAAATCTGACATACACGCACACTGAAAATGGTGGCCATGCATCTAAAACATATAGAAATTGATTTACCTTAATCGGAGGCGGTTAAAAGACTGTTAAAAAAATCTCGTTTTCTTCAATCGCCTTGGGGTGACAAAGACGTCTTTAGTTGTGCTCGTGCTGTAGACGGTGGGAACTGGCTCGCTCAGCCGGCTTTTTTCAGTGAGGGGCAGCCACTCCCACACACACACACACACACCCGCATACACGCTTACACAAATACACACGCAAGCAAGCGCACAGACCGGTCTTTGATTATATAATGGGTGTGAATCAGTTACTCTGTAGTAAACCACAACAGCGTAAATCTCTATCAGAATAGGCCTTTAAGCAATTATTAATTAATTATGAATACATATGTTTGTTGTTTTTTACTCTCATCTAACTAAAAAAACAAATACGAACTGTTATTCATATTCATTCATGCCAACTGTTATTCAACTGCTATTTAAAGCTTTTAAACCCATTTAAAGTAGTTTTGTTTCAACATTTCAATCCAGCACAACCGTTTATTATGAAACACCAACAACAGGCAGCAAATATATATAATATAACTCCAGGAGATGGCGGTAGAAACATATACTTATATTATTGTAATTGCAAGACTCGGAGTGCATCTTAGCCCATAAGGGGTGCTGTTTGACTTTTACGGGTGAGAACGTTTCTCGAGGTCTGAGCGCTGTAAAAGCCAACAATTTCCTCATTGTAAGACAGAAAATAGAACCACACCTCAAACACGGCGTTAAACAGCTTTAGTGCGGCGGACTTTGGAGGAGTTTAGATGTCAAACGGATACTTTCACTGCTGTTCCATAAAAGTAGTTTGGACTCTTTACTAAACCGGAGGTGAGTTAGCCGCCAATTCCTCTCTTCATCGAGGTTTGCTACAAAGTTTCAAATATGAGATTAATTGAATGAGATGGTCGGAAGTTATCAGACAGGCAAAGCGCATGGTTAGTGTTGAGTCAAAACGCTTTTAATTACCAGTTTTATTCCCTGGAAACCCCTACTACTGATTTAGTTTCATATGCTACAACAAGTCTCAGAAGTTCATTATTATTTCTCCGGTATTTCCAACATCAGTTTGCTCACTTAATTTAAGCTACCCTAGAAAGTGGGCTACGTTTCATGACTCAGGAATTGTCTGAGGATCCTACTAGTGACATTACAAGTTTGCTCTCTAAGGAGATCCATACAATGCGGTCATGAGTGATACTATTCTCATTTGCCTTGAGGGGTATTGGTAAGTATTTGACTCCATTGTGTCCGATGGGGTCCGATCTAAAACACTAGGCTACCGCTATCTGGCCACATAGCAAACACAGTTGTAAAATAGGCCTATATATGTATACAACATAGGCTCCTACTTCTGATTTGCACACTTTTAAACCCATTTCAAATGTTGTTGCCTTATACGGCAGAGCTACATTCAGAGAAGAAAACGTGTGCATATATAGTGGAACCTCTCTATTCTAGAACAATTTGTGTTTTCAGATACTGTCACAAACTGTTCTGTGCCAAATTACATAGTCCATGTATGACGCGACAGTTACATATTGCGGGTTTCAAAGCCTCTGAAAGGAAGCCCCGCGGCTCCAGCAGGATAGTCATCATTGTGGTCTGGTCTATGTCAGGAAGATCCGTTTTTAGTTAGGGTTAGTAATTGTGTTGTGTGTGTGTGTGTGTGTGTGTGTCTCCATTTGGTTCTGAGAGAGCTATAACTAGTGTTGGTTTTCCCACCATCGGGTCTAGTTATGGTTGCTATACTGTACACCACACATGTGGGGAGTCTTCATGAAGACATGGTCTTCTTAACAGGTCGTAGGAGGGTCACGCGAAGGGATATTACTTCCTGCTTTTCTGGAAGTCCCTAGGTTACTGTCTATAAACACGCACACATACACACAATAGACCAAAAGGAAAAGTCAGCAGCATTGAGTCATAATGATTGCATTGGGGTGTCTGTACGTGAATCTGCATGTCTCAATGCTGTGTTTCCCCTTTGTAACCACTCATGTTTAGACAGCTATGCACATTAGGCTCTCTCTTTCTACAGGCCCTACAGGTCTGAGGTCTGCTGTAAGGCCTGCATATCACCATCACACCATCACACACACACCAATTCATTGTTTTCATTATTTATGAGAATCCCAAACTTTCCCCATGCAGTATTGCCCGATCCGTGTCCTGTCCTGCTCTTGCCCCTGTTTTTCAAGTGGTTGGTGTTACTCTAACACCCGCCATGATTTTAAAGGTGCCGTTAACCAGTAGGAGCATTCCCACCTAGAGCCCTTCATTAAAGGGCCCATTGTGAACCCTCCTCCTCCCCAGTCAAATAGCCCATTCCAACCCTGTTCCTGGAGAGATACCCTCCTGTAGGTTTATAGTCCAACCCTGCTCCTGGAGAGATACTCTCCTATAGGTTTACACTCCAACCCCAGTTGTATCTAACATGATTCATGCTTATCAACCAGGGGTGCTTTTCCCGAAAGCGTCGTAAGCCTAAGTTGATCGTAGAATCCATCGTAGGACGAATCTTAGTTTTACGGGCCGTTCCTAAAGACATCGTAGCTAAAGTGTCTCTTGAAAATCTGTAACTCTTGAAAGTGCATAGATTAGCCTACACCTTACGAGCATGTTTGGGAAACGCACGTAAGAAATATCGATGCTTTCGTTTTTTGCTCGATCGTTGCTACGATCCATCGTTATCGGGAAACGCAGCCCAGCTCATTATGAGAAAGGTGTGCTAGATTAAGGTTGAAGATAAGTCTACATGGATGCCTGCTAGCTCTCCAGGAACAGGGCTGGGCAACACAGATCTTGACCATGACTCATGGTGTTTTGGATGTCAAAAAGCTCTGAACAATGCCTTATATGGATGAACAACAGGGAGAACACAATGTAATATTCAGGGTTTAACACTTGTGTTGGTGCTTGTATTAGCTTAGCTGCAGAGTATAGCTTGTGGGCTTGAATCATAGTGCTAACCTGCAGGTGTGGACTACTAGCACCATTTTAAGTTTGTGTGGACTACAAAACCATTCAAGTTTGTGCTAAAATGGTGCATCTCTCAAAAAGACAAACTTCGTCTTGGTCAGGTAAAGTGTCTTGTTTAGATACATAGCCTCATGCTAATGTGTGAGGGGACTCGGGAGCTGTTAGCTATACGAGACTGAGGTAATTTAGCTTTCAAAGCCTGCTCACTGGAAGGCTGTGTGTGTGCGTGTGTGTGCAACATCATATATGACACACACATGAGCTGAAGCAGAAGATTGTGAGATGACAGAGCTGCCATTGTAGTCTGTTCTCACCTTGCCCCCCTGCCCTCACCGAAGTCTGATAACAGCTGATCACTGGCTGATCATGAGTTCAGAGAGTACAGGGTCTGTCTGTGTGTGTTATACAAAGTTCATCTGGAGAACCTCTGTCTCACAGACCTGATCCAGAGTGGCCGGCACACTGACTCACTCTTTCTACCCCTGTATTTTGTGACGCCAGCAGGGACAGAGTCGAACTCTCTGGCCTTCCCAGACAGTTGGACCGTACCATCCTGGTCCACAGTTGTGGGTGGAGGGTCAGGAGGGGGCTCCCCTAAAGTGGACTGACCCGGTCTGGCCAGCTTCTCCAGGGAGCCTAGTTTATTTATACTGGATGATGAGCGTCCCGTTAAGAGTGGGAGTTTCCGTTAATCCTTACCTCACGGGACAAGCATTTAAGCTGCCCTCTTGTGTGTCCCGCGCCTCCCCCCTCTTCCCCTCTCCTCTTCTCCTCCTCCCCCGCTCCTTGTTTCCTTGTCTGTGGTTGCAGTCATGGGGAGATGGGTCATGAGGCTGGTCTGTCTGGTGAGCAGAGAATCCCTCGGCCAGCCTCACTGGCTTCTCAGTCTCCACAGTTCTGCAAGGGTTTTAATGGTTCTAGAACCCTTCGCAGCTCTGTAAGGTTCCTAACGGTTGTAGAACTCCATACAGTTCGGTAAGGTTTCTAATGGTTCTAGAATACTTTACAGTTGTGTAATCTCTGCCTAAGTAGCCCCCAGTGGTGTAGCCAAGCAGGCAGAGATACCTTAGTAAACCCTGCAAGAGCAAAGTCCTCCATAGCAGGAACACACACACACAGCCTTGTTCAGCTAGTTTCATTAAGGATTATCATCTCGGCAAACGCTGCCTCAGTTGTCCAGCTTATATGATAGAAACATGCAAACATGCAGAACGCTCAAACAAAACTCTTCCGTCGGGACATCCATGGCTGTTCGGATCACCTGACTAACTGGTTTGTGTGTGTGTGCCAGAGACTGCAATCAGAACGTCTTCCCTGAGACTGGATCTGGACTGAGAACTCCCTGGACCAGACTGTGAGGGACAGGGCCCGGGGGAAGGAGCACGAAGGCTGCACGGCAGGCGTAGCTGGATGCCCCAGGACCAGCCCAGGGTGCAGGGACAGAGGGGGTCCTGCAGGGCGGTGACAGAGAGCAGGGGGCTGGACGGGTCTGGGCCGGGGATGAGCCACTTCTGGCACAAGATGGGCTGCTGTGTGGTGGCCAAGCCTCCTCCGGTAAGACACACACACACACACAGATGAACACGCATTCTCTCTCGCTCTCTCTTTTCTTGAGCCAAGCCTCTTCCTGGTTCAGGGGTCATGGTGTGGCAGGGATCGAGGCGTTGCGTAACTGGGGCCTGTGTCTGTTCCCCTCTAGTCAACAATGACAGACCCCCACCCCAACACAACCTCACAGCACAGGAGAGGGAGCAAGGGAGGGAGGAAGTGTGCTGGCTCTAGGCCCCAAGGAACCCCCTCCCTCCCTTCTTCCCCTCCTTTATTTTTAGGGTCTGTGTTTGTTATATTGTGGGCAGCAACAATACACAGAGACGCCGCTTCTAATAAACGTACACATGTTCTAATGCATACATTCATACACACACACACACACAGAAAAGCAGGCGAGAGTAGAACATGACTGAAGCTAGGGTTGGGGCTAGGGCTAGAGCTAGGGAAGAACTGGTGGTCCTGGGCTGGATCAGGGTGAGTTGGAAGAGTTTCTTCTCCATCTGGAGCGTTTTTACGAGTGTTCCTAAAGACTTCATAACGAGGTTCTAGCTAATAAAGAACAGTACAGGGTTCCTGCCAGAACGTTCTCATGAGCACCCTACACTCAAACACACACACACACACACACTAGTACAGAGGGTCTGCATGTCATTCCTTAACATAAGGCAACTCTCATTAATGGCATCATTAATGAGAAGAAGTTGCTCCGAGAGAGGTTTCCCCCCCCCCCCCCCCCCCTGTTAGGTTCTGGGCAGGGTTAGGTTCTGGGCAGGGTTAGGTTCTGGGCAGGGTTAGGTTCTGGGCAGGGTTGGCTTCTGGGCAGGGTTAGGTTTTGGGCAGGGTTGGCTTCTGGGCAGGGGTAGGTTCTGGGCAGGGGTAGGTTCTGGGCAGGGGTAGGTTCTGGGTGGGATTAGTGTTGGGTTCTGGGCAGTGTTGAGTTGTTAATGCATGACTGATGTCATGCATTGCTGGCATACCATCACTGTGGGTGCCGCCCAGTTGGGCAGGATGCTATCAGCATGTTAGCATGCTTTATACCCGTTATATTAGTAAGACTAGAGTTACTAGCATCTTTGTATGTTTTATATCAAAACGTTATGCCATTGTTAGCATGTTAGCATTTGGGTTGTACGTTTTAGCTGGGCAGGATATAATTGTTTTATCAGGGAAGGCTAGAGTTGTTCACGTGTTCTAATGTTTTATCAAGGCTTGATAGTTGTTAACATGTTTTACATCAAAGCAGAATAGTTGTCAGCATATTCTAATGTTTTAAATCAAAGCAAAATGCGGGTTTGCATGTTCTACTGTTTGATATAAAGGTAGGCTAGAGTTGGGTTATACGCATGTTGGACGAACACCGGAGACAGTTTAGAACATGTTTTAAAGTATCTTTTTCTTGGCAAGCTGGCATAGGATGAAGTAAGACTGCATTTTGTTTCTTTAAGAAGTTATCTCTAATGTTGTGTTCTCCCTGGCCCATACTGGAGTAGGGAAAGTACAGCAGCTTCTGGAAACAGAATGGTTTTTCTCCAATGGTGGCCAAGATGTGCTGGAACTCCGGGCCCGCTTCCAGAACACTTCTCTGGTTCTCCTTCCAGCTCAGCTTAATGTGTTTCTGAGGACCCGGTCTGGAAGTTCCTCAGATAGAACCGTGTTTTGGTCTTAGCTACAAATCAACTTTAGAGTGTAGAGAAACAATGTGTCATGCAGCAGTGATATGGGTTTATATATGACTATGTTGAAATCTGTGTGTGTGTTAGTCAGAGAGTATGTGGACATGCATCAACACATCCTCAGTAGCTCATGACCTCATGGCAGAAAGACGCCCATGTTCTCTTGCTTGAACATGCACACACACACACACCCACGTGCGTGCACACACACACACACACACACACAAAAACCCCACCCCTTCCTTGTCCTCCAGCAGCATACAGGATATGTCAGTCACACCTTACTAAAAACAACAACCTTAAACAAGCTGGTATGCCAGGTGTTTTCCTCATGTATGTCTTAATAGGTGCCTTCACAGTTAAAGCAAGTTGACCTCGTGACCTCTGACCCTAAATGTTTGCTGTGTTTCCAGAAGAGGAAGAGGAGGAAGATTGACCGCACCATGATCGGCGAGCCCACCAACTTCATGCACCTCACACACATTGGCTCTGGGGAGATGGCCGAAGGACTGCCCCCTGTATGTACCCTCACACTCTCCCTCACACCCCCCCCCACACACACACACCCCCACATCCTCACACCCCCTCACATCCCCACACACATCCTCGCACACACTCACCCCTCGCACACTGCCTCACTCCTCCTCACACACGCTCTCTTCACGCTCCCTCACTCCCCCTCACACTCTGTCAGTGATGGAGATTTGAGGACGACGTGCTGTAATGAGAACCTGACTGTTCCCTAAACTCAGTGAGTCAGGGTAATCATTAGTATTCAGTATCCCCTTCCCCCTCTCCCTCTCCCCCCCTCCATCCAGCCACCTGCAGGCCCACTGGGGAACAAGGCCCAGTCTGTACCAGCCCGCATGCGCACACATACACACACACACACTTCCATACCCCCTCCCAGCAATAACATCTGTCCGTTAAGGACACATCCTTCACTCCAGGAAATTGTCTTCTACCTTTTCCTACCTTCCTACCAGGTCATATGCTGGAGGACAGAGCCATGTCACTTAGGAAGGGAAGCACTGTCATGAACGTCCTCTCTCTCTCCTCTTTGTGTCTCGCTCTCTGAGAGGAGGACGCAGGCCGACACACAGACCCGGCTGCTGGCCTTGACAAATGCATGAAAGACCCTCTGTGTGTGTGTGTCATTGATGCTGGCAGAGGATCCCCTCTGTCACCCAGCACAGGAAGTGACTGTGGTCATGCTTCCTGTCACCCCCCAGCCCCCCCCCTCCCAGAGCCCTGGCGACACACACCCCAGACAGACAGGAGGGGTGACCTGGAGGAGGGACCGGGGCTAGCTAGATCTACATAGTCCACAGACCATCACCCTGGTTATAGCATGTTGTCACTGTAGCTTCACTGGCCAGGCCTGGCCTTTCCTGGTCTGGCCTGGTTCTGTCTGACTCAGTCCAGAGAGAGTTTCCAGGGAGTTTGAGCAGGTTGTGGTCATGTAACGTGTGTGTTTCCTGTTTTTCCAGTCAGGACCAGTCCAGGAACAGATGAGGTCTAAAGGACCTAGCATCAACGGCAGGAACAGCCTCTTATAGCTGGTGAGAAAACACACACACACACACACCCTTGTAGCTGGTAGGACACACACGCTCTTATAGCTGGTGAGAACACACACACTCACACAGCATTCATAACAAAAGGAACTCAGAACAGATTCATATAGAATGTAGAAGCCCATTTCCTGTCATGTGAGGGGTGCTTCCCAGTGTTTACCTGGCGTCAGGATGAGGCCTGGGTTCTGACCAGCGTCTGGCCGCAAACGCCATGGAGACCAGTCAGATGAGTCAGTTGACTCCAACTGGGAAGTTACTTTGTTTGTTTCTGAAGGCGGCTGGGTGTTCAGGGGAGATACGTGGTTTTGCAGTCTCTGGATCTTTTCTCACTTCCTCTGAGTGTTGACAAGGCAGTCTGAGACGCTTTCTCAGTCTCTCCACGCCTCCATCCTCCTCGTTCGGTTGACGAAGAAGGCTGATTTTCTTGTTAAACATCTTGTTCAGTAACTTTCCTGTCTGACATAATTTCCTGTTGTTTCAGGAGCACAGCCCAACCAGAGACTCACCTGATGACCCCTGACCCTTTTTCTCTGACCCCTGACCCTTGACCCTTGGTCAAGCATTAAGCAAGCCTGTCCCCCCCCCCCTCCCCCCCTCCTGCACAGAGCACTTAGGACCATTCCTGTCCGAGCCTCATTCCCACTCAAACCTCTAGAACCAGTCTCATCCCCTTTCCCATCCTCATCCTCAGCACTAGCCTCACCCCCAGTTCCAGCCTCATCCCCACTCCTAGCCTCAAAGCTCCAGCCCTAGCCTCATTCCCAGTCCCAGGCTCAAACCTTCAGCCTCATCTCTTCAGCCCCTGGACTCTATATCCCAGCATCCTGTTCTGCCCATGGACTCTTATATCCCAGCATCTTGTTCTGCCCATGGACTCTGTATCACAGGATTGTGTTCTTCCCTCCAGACTACATGGTGCCGTCCTACCTTATCCAGCGGAACCATCCAGAAGACGTCCAGACTGTTCACACTGCCTCTCTCTCGCAGCATGGGACACATCAGTGTTGTGCTACATGGCAGATTGATAGACTGATGCTGTTGGACGTGTGTGTGTGTGTGTTGGCGGGTGTGCGTGTGTGTGTTGCTCAACGCAGGGACAGGATATGGCATCACGATCTGCTTCGCCTAGAATCCATTGAGTAACAGTAGGTTTAGAGGAGACCTGGGTGGTAGACGTGAGTTGGCCGTGTGTGTCTCTCTGTCACTCTCTATCATACATGCGTAAACATGATGAGCCTCAATTAGACGCACACACGCCTGCCCTGGATAGCAGTTCTCGATTATCAACCTTCCGTTTTGATCACATAGGATCATTCTTAACAAACATCTGTAATATCCCTCCCCTCCCTGAGCTACAGCTCTACAGGCCATTGGAGCTCTTCCTGTCTGAGTCACATGACCCTGGAGACATGACCCCCCTTGGACAGGTCACAGAGACCAGCCGTCTCTATGACAACCTACTGTAAGAAACAGCAGGGTTTGAGAAACACAGCTTCCGGAGAGTCCGTCAGCAGGGGGTTGGGGCTCGAACCCGGGTTGTTGTGATTCCTCTAGTGAACCCAGCGGACCAGTCGGGTTGGGAGGGACAGCCAGATGTAGTACATGGGAGGGTGACTGTGTTTCATGGCCCCTGGCCTTCTGGTCTCTGATTGGACCATCTGTTAGATCTTGATCCCTCTCTAGTATTAGATTTAGACGCTTTTCTGCAAGTTCACAACAAATGCCGGCTTTGTATTTTTTGAGTGTATTTGTTTTTATGTTTTTATTTTTCACTTTCAGTGAACAGTTATTTGACTTGACCGAACAGTAGGAATTATCATTTTTGTTTTAGATGTTGTTTATATTTTGTGTACATTTTTTCCTTGACAGAAGACTTCCTAGGTTTCAGCTCTTTCCAAGTCTAGACACGAGGCTCGGTTGTGTTGCCACATTCCTTGTCTAGTCCAGGGATGTTCCTAATCTTAACGGACACGCTACTGGGACTAGGCTATCTGTCTCTCCATCTTGCTGGTGTTGTTATGGCAACTATATGTCACAGTCCTGAAACCAGGAAGTCTGTTTCCTCAGCTCCCAGAGTTGAGGAGAGAGGGTCTGAACTGTCAAAGACTGCGTTGAGTCTTTTGACCTGCTTCTGAAAATACAAGTCATGTTTTATGTATGTGTATGTTTGTCTGACTTCTTTTCATCTGGTTTGATGTGGTTTACTTGAAGCTCATCACTGAAACAAACGCATGCTGTGCATAGAAATATTGAAGGTGTTTTTCTCAGATCTTTACTAATACAAAGGTGCTCTATCTCTCTCTGCTTTAAGAGGAAATTAAACCTTCCAAAACACTCCACTTCCTCTTTAACAATGGACTCTGTTCCTATATAAACCACTGGGCATGGTCCAGCACCACACACACACACAACCAGGGTCTGTCCTTGGCAGAGGGCAGTGAAACCTCTGAGGGCTTCATGAAGGAAATCTGAGGCCCATTGTGCTGCTTGATTACAGCCAGGGCTGCTGGGAGATAACATCAGCTCTGGAACAAGATCACAGGTTCTGTCAGCCTCCGCCAGCACCAAGCAGGTTAAAACACAACCTTCATACGCAACCTTCATACATAACCATACAGCCCTCTCCAGGTTAATACACAACCTTGATTTATAACCAAACCTAGCTTCATACTTTCATGCACAACCTGAGTCTGGTCTCCTGACTGACTGGCTAGCTTCTTTACTGCTTTGTTGGCTGGCTGGCTGGTGGCTGGCTGGTGGCTGGCAGAGTACAGGCCACAGCAGCAACACTTACCTCACCTCTGCAGTCTCACAACACAAAGTTTTAAGTGACCAAACTCAACACAGAACTGCATTACATGCCAAGTCCAATAACCGTAAAGGACTGTGTGTGTTGGTCCTGGATCAACAGAGTGCAGGTTCCAGCCTCACACTTCAGCCTCTGTTCTCTCTTCCTGTTTATTGAGTTTCCTCACTGCTACCTCACTTCCTTTCTCTGTCAGGGTCCATTTCCTGTACGCCTGGGAGGTTCACACATGAAACCCCTCCCTCTCTCTCTCTCTCTCTCCTCTCTTTGCTCTCTCCCTCTCTGTCTCTTTTCCTCTCTCCCCATCCCTCTATCCCTCGTTCTCTCCCTCTAGCCTCTGTCTTCTCCCCCTCTCGCTCCATCCCCCTCTCACCCACTCCCCCTTCATCCATACCTCTCTCCCCCCCCCCCCCTCGCTGCCCTCTCTTTATGAAGAGCAGGGTGAGGAGCCAAACAGCCGCTCCTCATTCCTACCAGAGCACCTCACAACAACAACAATCCATTTTCAAACGTACTCTGGAAAAACAACCTGTGTGTGTGTGGCAACCAAGCACCAGCTACAGCCTTTGACGTACAGTACAGGACCAAACAAAGGCATTTATTCATAAACTGTAACCGCTTACCAAGGAACAGGTCGCTATTCATAGGCCACTTCATCTAAGAGGCAGGGCTTTTATTTCCAGTTGTTTGTTGTCCGAGACATAAACACAAGGACGATAAAGACGGCCGTGAGAAGGAAGATAAGACTCGTTCTTTTCCTTTATGCCCACCGCCCTCCCCCCTCTTCAGACGACACACACTTTCAATACTAAAGTATACAAACGACAGCGTATTTGTTGAAGAAGAACAAAAATAGTGTACGCTAATGTGGTACGCCTGCACAACCCTTCCCTAAATATGGAGTTGGAACAACCAGATACATTTGTAAGAAACCAACATATCTCTTGGATTCGTAAGTTATGTAATGTTTCCAGAGGGTGACTTTCATAAAACAGTGTTAGACTACAAAGTGTGGACAGTTTATTAAACATTTATTTTTTATACAGCTTAATCACATTGAGATAAGTAATCTCTGTTTGCAAGACGCCTTTACAAGGAACTGAAATGCCGCTCCCGCCTCAGGTGAATATTACAGAGACCGTAAAAGACAGACTGATTAAAAGAAAGACTGTGATGGAGAGACCGTAAAAAAGAGACTGTACCAAATATTTTTATTGTTGTTGTTGGTTGCCCAAACTAAGAACTGTCTATCACATTCAGTCTGAAGATAACAGATATCAGAAGATGTAAAAGATAGAACATGACGCAACAACGACAGAACTGCTAGGAAAAAGTGCTCCTGAACCAAACAGACTATATGGGCTGTTTCCACATCTCTTATAAGACTCTTACCGGGTAGGAACAAGAGGACCCTCAGGTAGGAACCTGTTTAGTCTGCCAGCCTATTGCCATGGTAACAACAGCCATATTGGAACTTATATAATGAATGTTTGAAGGGTTAGGGTGTCTTCTCAGTACGAGCTGAAAGTAGGAGGGGCCAGCCCCTGTAGACATTGGACTTATGATACTGGTTGTTGGCCATGTGTCCTGCCATCTGATTGGCTGTCAGAGGTGGGCGATTCCATCTACCATTTTGTGTGACTGCTCCTAATTGGACGGGTGTCCAGCATCACCTGCTCATGCTTTTATCAAACCTGAGAGAAGAGCAAGAGAGCACAGCCTGTTCAGGGGTTAAGGTTAGACACTAATTTTAGGGTCACAGGTTAGTGGTTGAGTCTTGGGTCAGGGTCATGGTTTAGGGTTTGGGGTTATGGTTGGGATTTGGGGGACAGGGTTAGTCTAGGTTAGGGTTGGGTCTTAGCGGTTAGGGTTAATCTAGGTACAAAAAGAGAGACAGAGGAAGGGAGGAGGAGGAGGAGGGAAGGAGGGATGCTCACTGTCGGACACCGTCTGGGATCTGCAGCCCCTCTGTGGGGACGTGCTGGGAGAGATCCTCCAGACTGGAGATGAACTGGAGCTTCCTGCTAAACTTAGAGCTGAGGAGGGGAGGAGAGGAGATGAGAGGGGAGGAGGGGAGGGAGGAGGAGAGGAGATGAGAGAGGAGGGGAGGGGGGGGGGGGGGGAGTAGAGGAGGGAAGGAGATGACGAGGGTTGAGGAGAAGAAGAGATGTATGAGCCGACTGACAGAATAACACAGATGCATGATAATGATGATGGTGATGATGATGATGATGAGGATGAGGATGGTGATAGTGGTGGTCCAGACCTGAGGAAGGGTTTGATGATGGTGATGAGGGCCTTGATGTACCAGGTGGGATGTACCACATAGAGAGCTTTCAAGTTCTTCCTGAGCCTAAGAACATCCAAGACATGCTGAGTAGCAGCACAAACACACTACACACACTGACATATACACGCGCACACACTACAGACACACTACACACACCGACATATACACACTACATACATACACTCCACACTCACACACCCCACACACAGATACCACATACACCCACACAGAGACATACCTACACTCCACAGATACACACATGCTCCACACACACACACAGGCAGTCAGTCTTTCAGAGGATCCTCCTTTTAAGGAGCTTCTTCTTCCCTAACCGCCTGTGTGACCTCAATACAAAACGCTGAGTAAGGGTTCACTCTCCCCATCCTCCAGGGGCCTCTCAGACAACAGACAGGAAGTTGTTTAGACAACTAAGCAAACCTTGCGTCAGCCAATCAGAGCATATGTCCTTGTCTCTGACCCAATGCCAGTCACATCAAGCCTCCTCTCAATGAATACAGCCAACCAATCACAGCCTACCTTGTCCCTCAGCCGTCCAATGAGATCCTACCTGCGGTCGATAGCGGTGTAGCATTCTCTGAGCCAGCCAATGGCGGGCAGCTTGTTCCTCTGGGTCAGAGCACACAGGTAGACGATGACGTAATCCTGAGACACCATGAGCTCCAACGTGCCAATCACGTACCTGCAACCGTTAGATGTCATGTAACCACACAACAATACACCTATGTAATAACAACATTGTAGCTACATAGGAATTGAAATGTAATTAAATGGTTTTCAGTGTTAGCGGTTTAGATCATTACAAAAGTGTAAGAAGGCGTTTCTGGGAGTGGTGTAAGGGGTAAGTGGATGTTGTAAAGAGGCAGTTGAAGATCCACGTTAATAGAAGATCAGTGTTAACATGCACTTCCCCCTGGAAAGCCCAATTTAGCCCAAAATCCCCCAAATAGCAAAAATAAAGTGCTGCTATGTAGTAACATGGTAGTTAATGTAACTTTAATTTAATATGTTATTGCTGAATGTGTTGTCAAACCATTTTTATCACATAATTGGACCCACGGAGATTAGAACCATGTACATCTCTATACCCAGAACACTGGGATAAAAATCTGATATTTTGATTACAGCCGTGGCCAAAAGTATTGGGAGCGACATACATTTTGTGTTTGCAAAGCCTGCTGGGCCTTGGCATAAAATGACCGCTAGCATAATTTCAGTAAGTCATATCATCAGCACAGTGGAAAGTGTGAACTAGTTCTAGCCAGGTGAAATCACTCTATCATTCTGATTGGATTTTAAGAGCAGATTGACAGCTGTAAAAGAAGCTATTTGCATATATTGAAAATTTTCGCCCCCAAAAAGCTTAAAAAATTATGAAATGTGCTTTATTGTATTCCAGTATTCTATAGAAACGTGAAAACATTTTCCTCAAATACTGAACCAGCAAACTTTGCAAAACACAACATTTGTCATTGCCAAAACTTATGGCCACGACTGTACATTTATATCTGTAAACTAGTCTGTTAACCATTAATATACTATTAGTGGTTGTGTGTGTGTGTGAGATAACGAGAGATAAAGGTAGTAAAAGAGAGAGCAAAACAGAAATAGAAGTAGTGAGAGAAACCGAGAGCGAGAAAGAGAGCGAGGCGTACCTGAAGAGGTTATCCATGACATACTGGTAGTTCTCTGTGCTGTTGTCAGGGAGATAGCAGGAGGAGAAGACGATGATGTCATCTGGCCCATCTTCATGGTAACCTGGAGGGAGACCCAGAGGAACATTTGAGAGGTCGACAGAACACTCCTGGTTCTGGAGAGTGAAGGTTTGTTGTGTATTCTGATCTAGACCAGCCACAACACACACACAAAAATACACAGCTAGAAAGACAAATACAAAGAAACACACACTAATCACCCCTGCCGCCCCAGGGCCAACAGTATAGGCCAGACCCAGCCCTGCTGTGAAACTGTAGGGCACTAGGACCCAGTGCTGACCTCCATGGGATAGCACCCTCAGGTAGGGCTCCAGAACGCTCATGTTGACCCGGTTCTTCTGAGGAGGCTCCCCCGTGGTGAAACAGCGCCACCTGGTGCCCTGGCTGTCAGTCTGGTCCTGCTCCAGGGACCCCTCCTCAGAGGCCTCCGGCCCCGCCACCGGCGAACGCCCCCTGGGACGACCCGTTGCCACGCCCAGCCTGTGGAAGTCATCTGGAGGGGAGGAGGAGAGGTTGAGGGGGAGAGGTGAAGGAGCGGGAGATTAGGAGCAGGAAGAGGAGGACAGGAGGAGTAGAGGAAGAGGAGAGGAGAAGAGGAGGAAAGAAGAAGAGGTGGAGAAGGAGAGGAAGAGGAGTTGATGATGATGGTACATGTTTGATCAAATGTCCATGAGAAAAAGAGGTTGGGGACGGAGTCTGGCATTTATCCAGACTGACCTCTGACCCCTCCCCACCCCCCTCCTTACCCTCCAGGTCCAGATCATGGGAGGGAAAGTGGAGGGACTCGCTGTCCGAGGGCGTTTCCATGGCGTCCAGGTCGAGGTCCAACCCTAGGTCTTCCTCGTCGATGGAAGGTGAGATGGCAGCAGACAGGAATTCCTCCGAGATGACGGACTCACTCCTGCCCAGTGATAGGCTGAGAGCCGGGGCCATCAAGCGACGCTTCCTGGGTTCTGACCCCAGTGCAAGGCTATTAGGAGGGGCTAAGATGACATCATCAGTGTTCATCTGGGCTTCATACCATGACATCATCCATATTTACCTTTCCTCTGTATTATTTAATATTTATTTGTATTTATTTGACCTTAGATCAAGGCTAGCGTGGATTAAACCGGACAGTTTGTCTAATTTGTTTATTTACCGATACAGACTGTTTACGTTTTCCCTTGTAACGCTGACATTTCATTGGTTTGTTATGCCATCAAATCTTTCATTGAGATACAAATATGTTTTCAATAGACAAATATGAGCAGATGTCAGGGGGTCTGGAGGTCAGGCGGCCAGAGTGTGTGTCGCTACCTGGCTTCTCCCCTGCTGCCCTGCCGCTCCTCTCCGAGGGCTCATCTGACAGGTCTCCATCTGATGCACTGGAAGCAGTACTGAGCAGGTATGGATCGGTAGAGAGAAAAAGTATCATTGGTCATCAGAGGGTATGTCACAAGACTACAGATGGTGTTATGAGCTGATCATAATACAGTCTTTGTTTTGAGTTATTTCAGTTGATCTGATGTCAGTGGAACTTTTACGATCTGGTACGTTGCTATGGGGATTGACCTCTAACCTGGAAGTGTCCTCCTCGTGCTCGGCCTTTCCGCCGGTCTCCATGGGGACGCTTTGGTTGTCGCTGTTGTTGTACTTTTCCTGTCTGATCTGAAGAACATTATTTACAATCACAGATGCTATCTCTGCTGCCCCCTTGTGGCCTTCAGGTGTCAATGTTCTCCCCTGAGAAGACACAGGTTCCAGACACTCCTGTGGTCTTGAACCTTCCGTACACAAAGCTTAACAACAGCAACAACACAGCCATATATGTCTTCAGAATCAAATTCCTGTCATCTACAAAGGTTCAACAATTTCTAACAGCTTAAGGAAATGACTTACTGTATTTTCGGACATTAAAAACCACAACATTGCAGTGACACAACCGACTGCTGGGAGCCATGCATGGCATGTGACTTCCGGTAGAGAACATGAAACCTGTGGTGGTTTTACCTCTCTGGGCTTCGGCGTGTGGGGTCTGTCTGGTCCTACCCTACGGAGGTCTCGTCTCCGTGGAAACCGTGCCGCCTGGATCTACGTGTTCAGGTGAGAGAGAAGCTTCCATCCAGAAAGGCTGAGGACGGCGGCTGAGCTGTTACGGGCGACACACCTGACGGCAGGGGTGTGGCGCGCAGTCAACACACGCCGGCCTATCCCTGTAACCACGGCAACGTGGCCCGGCCCGGACAAGCGCTGCCAGGGGGTGGGGGTGGTGGGTGGGGGGTGGACGGTGGGGGCGAGAGGCCTGCATGTGTTCACATGTTCAAAGAACACGCTCCGGGAACGTAGTCTGGGAACACGCTTTGGAAACATGATTTATAAACATGCTTCTATCTGCGCTTTGTTGAGCCTATGGATGGGAAATAAACCAGACCATAATAGTCAACACCGCACACACTAAATACACACACAGGGCAATTATCAGCCAGGTAGGTGTGTCTGAGAAGTCGTGTTGTCTGAGTCAGGACAGATAAGACAGACAAAGAGGATAGTGTCACAGGGGTCCTGTTCTGGACAGGAAGTGGGGAAAACCTTTCTTCCTGTTGTCCTCAGCAACATTCTAGTCCATGTCTTAGTATGGTAGCGGAACTTGATGGTCACGTGAGTGTTGTGTTGCTCCTATAAACAGCTCCAGGAAGACTAGGACCTTTGGAGCGCACTCACTCAGCCAGTCTGACAGCTCCGCTCTCTGCCTGGGATGAAATCACAGAGCAAGCAGGGGCATGACTGGGGATGGGCAGACACAGACACACACACACACTCATACACATAACACATAACATGCAAATCGCAATACATGACGCAATACTCAAGACACAAACACATACAGATACACACACGTAAACAAGTGCTCGCAAAACACACCCCAGAACACACACACTCACGGTGTACAGTTGGAACCGTGGTAAGCCACGCCCTGTGTGAAATGACACACAGCGGTCAGGACTGGAGGGGCGTTGGCTGCTGACAGAGTCATCAGAACACATCCAGCTCTACAGCCTCCAGCCCTCTGGAACATTCCATTCTCACCAAGCCAAGGAGGTTATGGTGGCGTTTCCAATTTCCTTTCTTTCAAGGCTTTTGACAGAAATCCCCACATAAAACCAAGACGTGTGTGTGTAGTTAACATATGTATCTGGTCACAGAACACGGTGCTTACTGTCCAACCAGCTGTTTGGTTGTTGGTTAGAATCCGCCACAGAAAGAGATGACAGAAAGACAGAGACCAAGAGACACTTTATAAACCCTTCTTTAATTAGAACTGCATATTTTCTTGTAGACTCTTCATACAGGTGGCTGTGCAGACTGTAGGCACTGCTCATATTGCATACTACAGGGGGCGGGACACGAGACAGGGGGCGGGACATAAGACAGGGGGCGGGACCTGAGACATGGGGCAGGACATGAGACAGGGGGCAGGACATGAGACAGGGGGCGGGACATGAGACAGGGGGCGGGACATGAGACAGGGGGCGGGACCTGAGACATGGGGCGGGACATGAGACAGGGGGCGGGACATGAGACAGGGGGCGGGACATGAGACAGGGGGCGGGACCTGAGACAGGGGGCGGGACATGAGACAGGGGGCGGGACATGAGACAGGGGGTGGGACCTGAGACAGGGGGCGGGACATGAGACATGGGGCGGGACATGAGACAGGGGGCGGGACATGAGACAGGGGGTGGGACCTGAGACAGGGGGTGGGACATGAGACAGGGGGCGGGACCTGAGACAGGGGGCGGGACATGAGACAGGGGGCGGGACATGAGACGGGGCGGAACATGAGATGGCAGGGGTGCAAGCACGGGGAGGTGGGGCCTAATATAAGGAGGCAGGGCTTAATATGAGGAAATGGGGCTTGATACAGAGAGGCGGGGCCAAATATAAGAAGGTGGGGCCTGATTTCAGTAGGTGGGGCCTGATATAATGATGGGGAGCCTAATATCAGGATTGATGGGCCTAATATCAAGGCCTGATACAAGGAGTTGGGGTCTGGTGCAGAAAGGTGGGGCATAGTACAAGGAAGGGGGGGACCTGATGCAGGGGAGGCAGGGCCTAATACAGGAAGGCGGGGCATGATGAAGGGGGGAGGGGCCTTATGCAGGTATAAAGAGTCTGATTTAGGGAGGCGGAGCCTCGTTGTCTTACAGGGGACAGGAAAACAGCCGTGCATTATGGGAAGGACCAAAGCCTGAAAGGACATGGCAACATTAATCCATTATTTACTCAGGACATGTCTCATGGTTACACCTGTTCGAAGACAACGGCTTTTATGAGGGAAGAGGTTGCTAAGGAAGTGTTCCTAAGGAATAACACTGGGCTTAAGACATTAATTCTAAATCTGCAAGAGGGACACTGGTTGTAAAGAAAAATCCAGGTAAAACTTTTAAGAACGTGTGTTTGTGTGTGTTTGTGTGTGTGTGAGAGAGAAAGTGTGTACGTGTGTGTCTGTGCATGTTTGTGTATGTGACCGTAAAAGATAACTGATGAAGGCAAGATAGTCTCCCATGAAACACTTCAACAAAACATATGTGTTTGGATTGACACTTTGGGAGTAAAAAAACTACTATAAAAAACATGAACAGAATCAACAGATTCAACTTGCAAAAAAGCAAAAAACTTTATGCATAAGTCAGCAAAATATCTCCTAACTTTCTCCTTCCCTCCCTTTCTCTCTCTTCCTCTACCTCCCTCCATCTTTTGTTCTCTCCAGAGGAACCCCCCATGCCCCAGCACTTCTGTGTGTCTCATGGAGAGATGGAGAGTGAAGATGAACCCTTGCATGGATGGATCCAACAGAGAACATCTCTGTTAAGGTAGCAAAGAGGAACACCTTCAAATCCCTCGACAAGGCCTAGTTCCTGCTCCTGTTCACAAGAGTCAGCATCCCAGTCACAGACTCCCAGTTACCTGACAATAGTCAGATACAAACGGCCACGTTTTAGATCAAGATTGCTCCTCCTCGTCCCCCCGCCCCAGTTGACTGAACCTTTCCAAGATGGCGTCGTGGTTCAGGCGTCCCAGCCCCCCATCCAGGGGGCACCCCTCCGCCAGGCTGTTCACGGGCGTGGGCGGGACCCCCAGCTCCTCCTCCGTCCCACAATCCTCTGCTCCCTGCAGCCGGCGCCGGTGGTGTCGGGAGGTGGAGTAGACCCGGGGGCGGGGCTCCCCGTCCATGACCGGGGACAACGATTGGTCGAAGTTGTCGTCGAGGTCCTCCCCCACCTCCCCATAATGCACCTGCCTTCTGTCCCACTCACGCAGGAAGTTTCTGAGGAAGGGGAGGAGCTTCTTACGGGAGGCCAAGGTGTTTCCCTGGTGATAGGCTTTTACATCCTTATAAGGGCTGCTAACTGGTGATAGGCTGAGCGACAGGGAGTGGGCGTGCTCCAAGGCTTGGCTCACCTGAGGAACACAGACACAGCAGTAACATAAAACAACAAATACACAAAACCTAGAACAGCAAACCCTCACAACCTAGAACAGCAAACCCTCACAACCAAGAACAGCAAACTCTCACAACCTCGTCTACAAGAAACACTAAGAACAAAGTCTAGGTTTGACATCATTTTTCCAAAGGAAAGACTCCCACAGGAAAGACCTACAGGCAGAACAGGCAGACTGCAGTACCCACCTCCTCCCTGTAGAGGGTGCTGGCGCTGTACACGGCCAGCTGGCGACACGGCTCGCTGCTGCCCTCACGGAAGGAGATTGTCATGGCGACCAGTGCGCCCAGGCGATGCTTGTGGCAAAACTCACACAGCTCCTGCTGTAGGCTCCTCCTCTGAAGGAACATCTAAGGTAACACAACAACAAATTGAAGTTTACATCAGTAAACAGGAGTAAACAATAACGAAGAGTGAATAACAATAAACAACAACATAAATGTAAGATGTGTAGGACATATATGTGAATACTGGCTGGTAAATGCTGATGGATCTAGGACGGGAGAATGGACCGGGTCTAACTTCCTGTAGAGACAGGAAGCAGGAAGTTACATACATCCAGGGTCATGTAGACGGTGCTGATGGCCAGATTCAGGTCCTCCCCTGAGATCTTCTTCATATCCTTCATCAGTATCTGCTCTGTAGACAGACCTGCAACACACACACAAACACAAACATACTCAGTGATACAGCTACAGGCTGAATACATAAGACTGGCAACACATCCGCACTCAGAGCTAGCCAGACCAAACACACCTACATACTCACACATACACACACACACACACACACACACACACACACACACACACACACACACACACACACACACACACACACACACACACACACACACACACACACACACACACAGTAGTTATAGTTTGAGGATAGAGTTTTGAGTTGAGTTTCAGCTCAACAGTTTGTGTGAGACCTATTAGTGATAACAACCACAACCACATCCCAGCAGAGCCATAGAGTCCCATAGAGGGGTCTCTTTCCATGGCTCTGCATCCCAGGCACCAGCACTCTGGTCGTCTTCACCTGAGAGGTCAGCCCTGGCGCTCTGCAGGGACTGGAAGAGAGCGCTCCTCGGTGGCAAGTCTAGGAAGCGCGTCTCCAGGTAACAAGCCGCCTGGCTGTCCCTGGCCGTCACCTGGCCGGCCGCGGGCGCCATGTTCACACAGTCCAGCAGGATGGCACCTGGAAGCACACAGTCCCAGTGCATCATGGGAAATGCAGTTCACAACTTTTGTCATTGGTGATGAACAGATTCATCCCTAATTTCATCCGAAGCCCCAGGATGCGGATTTGATTAAAACAATGAGCGGCTGGTTTCCATGGAGCTTGATGGAGGCTTCCATTGCTGCATTGCGCCTATTGGTCTCCGGAGCTCTTTGGTTGCCAGGCAACATCCGCCATCTGAACGCTCGTTAGGGACAGCTGATGAGTTCCGTCCTCACCGTACAGCAGCAGAGCCAGCGGGGGCTCCAGAAGCTCCGGTGCTCGCAGCTGGATCCGCTCCGTCACCAAGGTAGCGCAGGAAGCCACCGTCTCCACGGCGACCCGACAGGAAGTGGAGGGCGTCCGCTCCAGGTGGTGGTGGTCGATAACCTCGACTACGGCTGCCTCCAGATCCCTGTCAGCCCTGGAGAGAGAGGGAGCGAGAGAAAAGAGAAGGAAGAGAGAGAAAGAGGAAATACTGTATGTTAGAGAGAGAGAGAGACAGAGAGGAAAGAGAGAGAAAGAGAGAGGAGAGAGAGGAGAGAGAGAGGCAGGGGAGAGACGGTAGAAAGGAAGTTGAGGTGCTACAGATGCAGATGAGAAAGAGAGAGGGATACAGCGAAAGGAAGGGAAGAATACTGAGAGTGAGAGATAGAAAGAGAGAGACATAGAGGGATAGAAGTGAGAGAGATAGAGACTAGGTCCACTGGTGACCTCTGACCTGGGGAGAACGTTGTGGTGCACCAGCGTGAGCGTCAGGCGCTTGTCTCCATGGAGACGAGCCAGGTCCAGCTGGTCTCGGAACACCAAGCTGTCCGGTGAGACTCCGACCTCCCTGAGCAGGAGGATGCTGTCCGAGCGCAGGGGAAACTCCGCCCTCGGAATGTTCATCACGGCCACGGGGGTGCCATGGGGACGGGGAGAGGTCTGGGGGGGGGGCAGGGGCGACAGAAGATGTCAAGTTTGTTGACGTGTAAAAGAAAGGTGATGAAGGAAAGGTTTGATATCAAGGTGCTGTAGACAGGACAACTGTCTCTCTGCCAACTGTCTGTCTACCTGTCTCTCTCGCTGCCTATCTATGTCTCTCTCTCTGTCTGTCTGCTCTCTACCTGTCTCTCTGTCTGTCGACCTGTCTGTCGTTCCCCCTCCCCTGTGGGGGTCTAGGGTATCTGACGCTGTGTGAATATTTCATGAGCAGAGAAGAAGAGCAGACTAGCCAAGACTGGTGGAGGACGACTGGGTCGATAAGGCGATGAAGAAAAAGAGAGGGAGAGCGAGGGGGTTAGAAAGAGAAGGAAGGAGAGAGAGAAAGGGTGGAAAGGGAGATGAAGAGAGAGAAGAGAGAAAGGGGAGAGGGGTGAGGGACAGAAAGGGAGAGAGAAAGGGGGAATGTGAGATGAAGAGGGAGAGAGGGAGAGAAAGGGCATGAAGTTGATTTTGTTGTCACTGTGGTATATGACCGCAATGACACGTCCCTTGTACCCTCTCCTGCCATCTAGACAAGGGAAGCAGCAAAAGGTTGGCTAGACTGTGTAGTGTGTAATGTTGTTGGCATTTGGCGATGCTGTTCTGTGTTTGTGTATGTGTTTCTGACCCCTGCTGCACACTAATTTCCTTTTGAAGGACAAATAAAGTTGAAAGTTGTAGACTGTTGGGTTTGGGACCAGGCCGTGTAGATAGCTAGACTGTTGGGTTTGGGACCAGGCCGTGTAGATAGCTGGACTGTTGGGTTTGGGACCAGGCCGTGTAGATAGCTGGACTGTTGGGTTTGGGACCAGGCCGTGTAGATAGCTGGACTGTTGAGTTTGGGTTGAGGCCAGAACAGTGTAGACAGCTAGACTGTTGGGTTTGGGACCAGGCCAGTGTGTTGTTCTGTGAGAGCTGACTAGATGGTTTGGAGCACAGCATTTCCGAACACTGACCTTCTGTGAACCACAGCCACTATTTATAGGTCTACATTATCACATCCCACAGCATACCAGAGACAGACACACAGACAGATATACACACACACACACACACACACACAGTGGCACACAGTCTCAATTTAATTTAATGTAATCTTTGGAATTAAAGACACACCCAGACAGAGTGTAGAATTTACCACAGCTTGTTGCCCATTTTAAAGTTTGAACTTTTTGTCCAAAAGAGACGATGGACTGAAACTGGGGGTTGAGAAGCAGTGATTGGCTGAACCTTGAGGTTCGAGGGAGGGAGCGGTCTTACACGGAACAGGAAGTAGGCGTAGGCCAGCGATGACACCATGGAGTCCAGGTCACATGACTCGCTGCCAAGGACAACGTGGATCCCAGCAGAGCCGTCCTGAGAACTGCCCTGCAGGAGAAGGAGGGAGGGAAGGAGGAGGGACGGAGGGAGGAAGACGAGGGGAGGGAGGAAAGAGAGAGGTAGGATGAAGATGAGATAGGGAGGAGGGACGGAGGGTGTTTAGAGGAGAGACAGCAGGGTTGGGAGTGGTAAAAAGGAAGGGAGAAGGTAAAAGGGAACACAAGAAGAAAAGATGATAAACCAAACCAGGCTAGACCCGGTCATAGCCCGACTGTGATTAACCTACACTACTTAGTTAATGCTGACCAGGAAGGCTATAAACCTCTATATTTATTTCTCATCTCCTCTCATTTCCACCCTGCTCTCCTCTCCTCTCTTCTCCTCCCACTCTCTCCTCCCCCATGTCCCAGCATCCCTGTCACCTCCCATCAGCCTTAGCAGCCAGCAGATCCTGGTGAGGCATGACGGAGGGAAGGGGAGCCAGGGAGGGGAGAAGGACGAGAGCAATAAGACGAGCGAGGGAATAATAAGGAAGGGAAAAGGAGAGATGAGGGGAGGGAGGAAAGGGATGGAGGGACAGGGGGGGGAATAATGGACAGAACAAGCAACAGAGAAAGATCATGAGGGACATAGAGAGAAGGAGGGAGAACGACAGAGAGAGAGAGAGAGAGAGAGAGAGAGAGAGAGAGAGAGAGAGAGAGAGAGAGAGAGAGAGAGAGAGAGAGAGAGAGTCGCGGGCTTGCTAGGCTATAATTAACTCTGAAGTGTAAGTTCAACTGACAGGCGGATCTCTCTCTGTTGGATATACTACACTGTGGTTCTTAACAGCTGGAGTATGATTGTAGTACTCTCACAGCTGAAGTGTATACTAATGTAGTACAATTTCAGCTGGAGTATGATTGTAGTACTCTTTCTGTTGGATTGTATAGTATTCTCACAGCTAGAATATTCTACGGTACTATACTACTGTGGCCATTTTAAGGGACAAGGACAAACATACAAACATACAGAAATAGCTTGGCTGCATGTGAACTGGGCTGGTGGGAGAGTGGAGGGATGGCTGAGGAGGGAATATGAAAATGGGACATGGAGGAGAGGAGGAGGGAGGGATCTCCCTCACCTCTTCTTGTACAGGAGGGGACTGTGTAGAGGGCATGTCCGTGTTACAGCCATGGCACCTTTGAGTTAAGCTCGAGTACTAGACATCTAGAAGACCTCTCTTCTGGGTTCTGCAACCCCTCAGGTGAAACGCTCACGCTGAAACAATGATCCTACTTACACAAGACGCGCTTCTCCTCTTAGGTTTTCTCTCTCTCTCTTTCTCTATCTCTCCTTTGTTCTCTGCTCTCTCTCAAACCTTTTCTCGATCTGTTCCTCCCTCTCGCTATACTTCTTTCTCTCTAAGTGCCTCTTATAGTCATCTTCTATCTGGTCGATGTAAACTCAGCCCTGCCCTTTCTGTGTCTCACCCCTCTCTGGATGGATGGACAGATACATGGATGAGTGGACAGATGGACGGATGTGAGGGTGCTCGAACAGCCAAAGAGGATGGGAGGTGGGGATTTAGAGTAAAGGAGGAGAGGAGAAGGGGAGGAGGGGGGAGGAGAGGAGAGGAGGAGGACAACAGTAAATCTCTCCTGTCCCTAATATCCTTATTTGGATCCGGAGATAGTCGGGGGGGGGAATGAACGACGGTCTTCCGCCCGCTGGGCTGGAGACTCGCCCTGCCGATAAGACAACAAGTTAGCGCGCTCCCGTTGTCAAGGGCAACCTGCAGATAAACATCAGCAGTGGTCGTCCATGCAAGAAAGCTCTTAACGCAGAACAGTAGCGGCTAAATTGAGACTGGCCAGGAAGACACAGAGACCCGCTGTCTGTGTGTGATGACCCAGACACATGCAAGTGGTTTATAAGGGAACACACAGAAACATCTGATGAAAGCCAGACAGACAGACAGACAGACAGTAGCTAGTCAGGAGGGAAGGAAGGAAGTAAAGAAGTAAGGAAGGAAAGAAGGAAGGAAGGAAGGAAGGAAGGAAGGAAGGAAGGAAGGAAGGAAGGAAGGAAAGAAGGAAGGAAGGAAGGAAGGAAGGAAGGAAGGAAGGAAGGAAGGAAGGAAGGAAGGAAGGAAGGAAGGAAGGAAAGAAGGAAGGAAGGAAAGAAGGAAAGAAGGATTTTCTACAGTATTGAAACGGGGCCTGCAAACCTGCATGAGCAATGACAGGAAGTGTAATACAGAATTTCATTTAAGACCTATCAAAAAGTAAATCCCAGTTTAGGAGGGAGGGATAACAAGAATTTGTTCAGTTGAGTGCTATGCTTGTGAGACCAGCACTTAGCCCACCTGTCCCCCCATGGTCTAAGTGCTAAAAGCTCTCAGCGGGGGGAGAGGTACAGAGCCTTCCCAGTGGGCAAACAGCACTTCACATCTCAACAACAACAAAGTGCTGTATCATCCTGAATGACTCAGGAAAGTTAGGGGCTTTCAAAACAGCCCAGACTGGTAGTGTTTACCAGTCTGGCACAGACAGTATTTAGGTAGATACAGTAGGTACATATCATTAGAGAACGAGTGACTGAATTTGGTCTGTTTTCAATTCACAGTTGGAGGTTATACAGAGTGACTACAGTCGTGGCCATAAGTTTTGGCAATGACAAATGTTGTGTTTTGCAAAGTTTGCTGGTTCAGTATTTGAGGAAAATGTTTTCACATGTTTCTATAGAACACTGGAATACAATAAGGCACATAAAAAATAAAATAAAAACTTTTTGGGGGCGAAAATGTTCTATATATACAAATAGTCCCCTCTTTTACAGCAGTCAATCTGCTCTTAAAATCCAATCAGAATGATAGAGTGATTTCACCTGGCTAGAACTAGTTCACACTTTCCCCTGTGCTGATGATATGACTTACTGAAATTATGTTAGCAGTCATTTTATGCCAAGGCCCAGCAGGCTTTGCAAACACAAAATGTATGTCGCTCCCAATACTTTTGGCCACGGCTGTAGACCGGAAAAAAAAACGGTGAAACCAGAAACCTGCTTTTGAACCCTGACCTTTATAGACCTTCACAGAGCTGTGTGGTGCTGTCCTATACACTTCACAGAGCTGTGTGGTGCTGTCCTATACACTTCACAGAGCTGTGTGGTGCTGTCCTATACACTTCACAGAGCTGTGTGGTGCTGTCCTATACACTTCACAGAGCTGCCATAAAGGCCAGTCTGCGGCCTTTGTAATGCTGTGCTAAAGACTTCATTGAGCTCCATTAAGGCTTCATAAAGCAGTTTTTTTACTAGAGGTGACCTAAACAGCAGGTACTATAGCGCAATAGTATTGTTCTGAAGTCGTCCCATAGACACAGTACTACAAATAATAATGCAATGTAATAATAATTTGTTAACTTAACAAACGCTTTAATCCAATGAGACATTAAGGGGGGATTGGAACATTGGAAGTCTTGCTTTGCAGGAAAATGTAGACAAATGCTCTCCCACTATTCCCATACCCACATCAATCTAGTATCCAGGCAAACAAGCCAGCAGACCACCAGGCTATCAGGCTGTAGGACCACAGGATCCTGGAAGCCAAGGCTTGGGTCTGCATCCCTGCCTGTCTGCCTGCCTGCCTGCCTGTCTGCCTGCCTGCCTGCCCGCCTGCCCGCCCGCCTGCCTGGGAGAGAGAGGGAGGCTGGCAGAGCTTCACTCCCGAAGGATGCATCCTTGTAGGAGACACCTTGCACCCTTGCCAAGACAGGAAGGATGGAGGATGCATCATGGTGGAATAGAATTCGATGAGTTGGATGTGTATAAATGCCATGAAATGTCAAGAGCTTTGGAAGAGGCTTTTGCCCCTGCATGCCGCTCTCTCTCCTTCTCTGTCTCACTCTCATTCTGTCTCTCAGATCTAACAGTCCTACCACGTGACATAATTAACACCCAAGGCCTGTGTTGAGTCACATGACCCTGATGTAAAGGGGAGTGCAGTGAAATGTATAGACAGCATGAGAGGCCCAGGCAACTGTTACAAGGCTGCGTGCAATTTCCTAAGGATTGTTGGTGGGCATGCTTGAATGCACACACAGACACACGCAGACACTCACACAAGCACACACACTTACTTTCTTGCTCTCTCTCTCTCTCTCTCTCTCTCTCACACACACACACACACACACACACAGAGACATTCTCCCTGCATTTCTCTGCATCCTACCAACCCCCCCCCCCCCCCCCAATTAGCTGCGGTAAAAGACAACTACTGTGTCCCAGTTCCTCGCGCTGACTTCTCCCTTAAGTGTGCACTTCTGCGCGCTCCAAGTCCGATGTTGCCATAAGCATTAAGCTAGAGCCATGCTACATTCATTATAACATGCTTTATAAGTATTCCCTTTCAAGTGCACACAAGTAAGAAAACTAATATGTAAGATGAGTTTCATAGATATACTCTGCAAAAAAGGATACATAGGATTATTTTCGAAGATTGCACAATGCATGCGCACGTCCACTGTGGCTTCTCAGTTTGTGTTTGCAACCCACCAAGGCTGGCGCGTGACAGACAGCCCTCGCTCGCGGTGTTAAGTGTACTCCTTCTAGTGCTAAAGTCATATAAGATTCCTGTACAATTCGAGTCTTGTCAAAGTGTTGATGTTTCATCTCTCCTTACCTTCAACGCAGCACTGCAACTCTGTAGAAACTCCTCCATTTTCGCCTGAGCAGGACACGGTTGGGATATTCAGAATAACAGTTTTATTGTCTGCGAGTGTCCTCTGCAGTAACTTGACAGATATCTAACGGGGTGAAAGATGGGAGAGAGAAGAGGGTGAGGGGGACGGAGTCATTTGCGGTGCTGTTGTAGCTATCATGTGTGAAAAGTGGGCGTGTTCACCCTCCGGTGAATATTCCACCAAGATTGTCCCAACCACTGATCCCCAAAACAATCTACTCGTAGCTGCACCGGTCGCGTCCGTAAAACCAACCCTGTTGTAGATTCAAAGCCATCGGATGAGTGTAATCACGACTTGACGTGCACGCTCATTTGCAGTGGCCGTTAAACGTCGTGACATCATTGTTTACCCACCGTGGTTTCCGGATGTGGAGTACACGCATTTGATGTTACGAACGAGGAATGTAAATAGCATGGTCATCTGACTGTCAGCGAAGCTTGAAAACGTGGACTAGTTAGTCCGATCCTTTTTTTTGAGCGTATGTTATTCTTGATGAACCTAGCAAACAGCAAGGCGAGTTTTCAAACAAGTGGGTAATTTGCGGTGTCGGAAGTGGCTTTATGGTGAGTTGTTTTCTCTCTAGCATCAGCGATAAGCTAGCGGGCTAGCCCAGAAGCTGGAGCTAGCTAGCTCTACCTAGCCTAACTGCATCAGGCTACTCGGAGTAAGGCACTACCAGCTAGTATCAGTACCAGCTAGTGTAAACTATTGAGTCAGGGAGGTAGCTTGCCAGCAGTTGCTTAATCAGTAATGTTGGAACATCATGTTTCTTTAGTAAGGTTTGGCTTCATCGGGATGGTTTACATGAACATTGTGTAGCACTCATTTTTAGCTATATGTTGTTGTTACAGTAGTTTTGTCAAGCAAATGTATATCTACGATCTGGCGTTGAATTTATAATTGAAATTAGTTCATGGATTGTAACCTCTAGCTGTAATCACCAGTAAGAATCACGTTTTTGTAAATTTTACATTGTTGAATTTGTTGTGCCTTTCATTGCAGGTCTGTTATCACCGAATATGGTCACGCACAACAAGTACGTTCTTGTTAGTTAGCTCTCACCTTCGGACAAAGCAGAATTCAGCCTAACCATTCAACACTGAGCAACCTGCTGAAATCCTACATAGTCATCACTGTCACGAAGTAGAAACCAAGGGAGGAGGAGTCTGACTAACTGCCACTGTACGGTGACCTGTGCGTTGACGAAACAAACTCAGACACTATCTAACATTCATCTGAGGCGTTATTTGATTCTGAACAGAAGATACTGTGTAGTTGGCAAGAGACTAAGGTCAAACAACATTTGTCCGATTCCATGTTTGTGGTTGTTCACTTTGGTTGTTCTGTTGCCTGAAGTTACTGAACGATATTATTTGACTGGGAGCTTTAAGCATAGTCAAACCTACCTACCTTCTTCCTGTATCATGAACAGGGAAAGGCTGCCTTGTCTCGTTGAAGGCTGATATTTTGTGATAATATTTCTGGAATATCTACTTTTTTCTGTCACAAACCTGGTTTTGTATTTGCAGTGAATATTGTCTCTCTGTCAAAAAGAGAGCTCTGTCACCTGGAATCCCAAACTTGACTTGAGATCAAATGGGCCTTTGTATTAGGTCCTTTGTACAAGCCTCTGTCTAATGTGACTCCCAGAAGTAGCGAAAGTAAAGTCGCTCCCCCCTGCCCTCGCTCTGCCAAACAAGGGAGCTCCTCAGGAATGCAGCAGTGACAGAAACAGCGCTCCCTCAAGGTAAAAACCCTGTCCGACACTGCCAGGTCACCTCCCAAACGCCACTACCCTCGTGTAAAGGGCTCAGAGAGACGTGTAGTTTGTGTGTTTTTGCAGCTTTTTATTAGCTCTCAGAGGGTAGTCTTTGAAGCCGACTTGGCCTTACTTTTTAATCTCTGGACAACAAAGTGCTACGGTCAGGATGTCAGACGCCAGCAGTGATGGAGTGGGTGGGGAGTTACTGAGCGTGTGCAGAGAGGACCTTCCCCTGGCATCCACCAAGGCCAAAGACGGAAGCCTTCCACCAGCAGTCTCCACAGCGACGGAAGACTCCACCTCCTTGGTGGATCTCCCGGGTTACGAAAACCCAGTCAAACTGCCCCCGGCCTCTAAAACCCCTCTGGTGGAGGCGGAGGGCCCGGGTAAACCTAGGGAAACTACAACTCCAGCCCAGGAAACTACAACTCCCACTCCAGCCAAGGAAACAACAACTCCCGTGTCTGAAAACGGTGCACCCCAGGAGGAAGAGAGGAAGGGGGTGGAGGAGCGCTCCCAGTCCCAGACCACGCTTGGGGGCTCACAGGACCTGGGCCCGTCCTCCGACTCCGCCTCCTTCTCCATCCCTAGCCTGGAGCTCTCGGACATCACCCCTGGGAACTCCCTGGACGAACCCCTGTCCTCCTCCTACTCAGCCCTGGGCGTGGAGGGGCGCTCCCCCTCCGCAGACGCTCCCTGCCTGGGGGAGGAAGAAGCCCTGACGGGGGCTGGACCTGGGTTCACCTCCACCCCTGCAGTTCCCCCACTGGCCACAGGGGGTGCCACAGCTGCTCCAGAGCCCGAGCCTGTGGCGCCTGCCTACTATTTTGTGAAGTGGATCACGTGGAAGGAGAAAAAGACGCCCATCATCACGCAGAGCGAGAACGGGCCCTGCCCCCTGCTGGCCATCATGAATACCCTGTTCCTCAGGTGGAAGGTATGCTCACTAGCGTTAGCATTAGTGCTCGCCACAATTATCAGACACATTATCACAGATTATAGTTAGCATTAGCACTTGCTACAATTATCAGACACATCACAGATTATCGTTAACATTAGCATGCTACCATTATCAGACACATTATCACAGATTATAGTTGGCATTAACACTTGCTACAATTATCAGACACATCACAGATTATCGTTAACATTAGCATGCTACCATTATCAGACACATTATCAGTAGAATACATTATCACACATCGTCATGCACTTATCAGGCATTACTGTTAGCACAATCAAACATTAGCATTACCACACTTTTTTAATGCATGCTTTATTATGTATTCTCACTAACATTTTCACCTTATCCTTAGCATATGTAAACATCACTAGTATCACTATAGTAATATACTAATATGATAATATTAGACTGGCCCAAACTAAGTGTTATCAGATAGTTATTTAAGCTGTGAGGTTAGTGGTTTGGGTTTGGAACATAGCTTGAATCAACACCCCTCTATCCTCGGATTGACGTGTTCTGTGCTCTGTTCCCAGGCAAAGCTGCCTGCCCAGACAGAAGTAATCACCACAGAAGACCTGATGGCCCACCTAGGTGAGGGAGCAGAGATGGAGGCCTGGGTTGTCTTGACCCCCATGTGGTCTCTGTAACAGTAGAAGGAGTGTGTTGTCTTGGCTCTGACTCACTCTGGGGTTAGGCTGCAGGATGCTCAGTACTGTCATGGTTGACACAGCCGAAGGAAACATTCCTTGTGTGCATTAAACACACACTTTTGATACTAAACGTCTTTATCTCCCAGCAACAGCTGGGAGATAAAGAGTCCACATTCCTGACTGGGGTTAGTGTGCCTTTTGAGGTTAATGCTTAATTTCTGTATTTGTGTTTGTGTGTGTGTGACAGGAGAATGTGTGTTATCTGTCAAGCCCAGAGAGAAGGCAGAAGGCATGGAGCTGAACTTCCAGCAGGTATTTAACACATAAACACTCAGACCAGCGGCTGTTTACTCGGCTGTTAATAGGACTGGAATCAACCAGAGGGAGAGAGAGAAGGGGGGTGAGAGAAAGAGAGAAGGTCAGAAAGGGTGGCAAGAGAAGGGGAGAAGAGAGACGTTAGGAGACACGAGAGAAGGAGAGGTTGAGAAAGAGAAGAGGGGAGGAGAGAGGGATATATATAGAAATGGAGGAGCGGGAGAGAAAGAGAGGTAGAAATTGTGAGGGTGAAGGTGATGAGACAAACAGTATTTCCGGTATTTTCAAACTTAGCAGTGTTACCCACCTACTCCCTGTGCACTACCAACATAAATCCACTTATCCTTATGAAGTATGTGCATGCTCTAATAACGTCTGTGTGTGTGTGTGCCCTGGGGTGTGTGTGTGTGTTAACCTGGGGTGTGTGTGTTCCAGAACATGAGTGATGCCATGGCAGTCCTTCCCAAACTGTCAACAGGTCTGGATGTCAACGTGCGTTTCACAGGCGTTACTGACTTCGAGTACACCCCAGAATGCATTGTGTTTGACTTGCTCAACATCCCACTGTACCACGGCTGGTTGGTTGACCCACAGGTATGAGCTTTCACAATAAGAGTCCTCCTGAGGGATTTCCACAATAAAAGTCCCACTAAAAGTATTTTCCCATTTAGTCCTTTCTTGTCTTTTCACAGTAAATGTCGTCTAGAGGGATAATATTGTTTCTTCTTGTCCCTCCTCAGAGTCCAGAGATGGTGTCAGCTGTGGGGAAGCTGAGCTATAACCAGCTGGTGGAGAAGATCATCGACTACAAACACTCAACAGACAGTAGCCGCGTCAGTGAAGGTGACCTTTCACCTTTGGACCCTGTCCTGACCCAAATCCTTCTGACCCTAATCCTGACGCCACCGCTGACTCTACCCTGACCCCACCGTGACCCCTGACCGCCACTGTGACCCTGTGTCCCCAGGTCTGGTGTCGGAGCAGTTCCTGGAGTCCACGGCCACCCAGCTGTCGTACCACGGCCTGTGTGAGCTCAACGCCACCGCCTCCGAGGGAGAGATCTCCGTCTTCTTCAGGAACAACCACTTCAGCACCATGATCAAGCACAAGGTGTGTGTAGCGGTGTATGTTCCTGGTGTGCGTGTTTGTGCGTCAGCCCCCCTGACCCCTGCCCCCCTGCCCCCCAGGGTCACCTGTACCTGCTGGTGACGGACCAGGGCTTCCTGCAGGAGGAGGGGCTGGTGTGGGAGAGCCTACACAACGTGGAGGGGGACGGGAACTTCTGCGACTCAGACTTCCGCCTCTGCCACCCCCCCCAGCGGCCCCTGGCCCCGCCCGTCTCCCTGCCCAGCCCGCAGCAGCAGCAGAGGCAGATAGACCAGGTCAGGCTACAGGCTACAGTGATGCTAATGCTAATGGAACAGCAGTGAAAAGGAGAAGGACAATAACACCAGTCTTTGTTCTTTGGTTCTCTTTGTGTGTGTGTGTGCATTTCTGTGCGTGCGTGCATGCCACTTTGTGTGTCTGTGTGTGTGTCCTTGCCTGTTTGTATGCTTGTGTGTGTCTGCGTGTCGGTTTGTGCGTGTGTGTGTGCCTCCCTGTTTGTGTGTGTGTGTGTGTGTGCGTGTCCAGGACTACCTGGTAGCCATGTCTCTCCAGCAGGCCCAGGGAGAGGCCCCGGGGCCCCTCAGTGACCTGGAGCTAGCTCGCCAGCTGCAGGAGGAGGAGTACCAACAGCAGCAGCAGCAGCAGCAGCAACAACAGGGCCCCTCCCAGCCCCACACACAGCAGGTAGAGACGTGTCTCTGCCCAGCACAGTCACCTCCCTGACACGCACACTAGACAAGCACCAGTCCGCCACCATGCTGTCACTGGTGTCAACACGGTTTGTTTGTTTTCCTTCCAGGTCAGAGGTCAAGCTTCGGGTCAACAGGGAGGATCGAGAAGACGAGAGAAGGACTCGGACTGTGTCATACTATAGACCTCCTCACCCCTCATCCTGACCCCTCCCTCCTCACCCCTCCGCCTCACCCTGTTCCCCACGGCCCCCTCCTGTCCAGCCCCGCCCAGGCATGCTCAGTCCTGTCCTTTCCTGCCCAGCAACCAGTCTGTAACCAGGCCGTCTGCCACCAGTTAGTCTGTTACCAGGCAGTCAGTCTGTCACTATGCAGTCAGTCTGTCACTATGCAGTCAGTCTGTAACCAGGTAGTCTATGACCAGGCAGTTGGTAACCAGGCAGTCAGTAACCAGGCAGTCAGTCTGTCACCAGCCTAGCTGGGTGTACGTGAGGCTTCAGGAGACTGAGTGCTGGAGGTGTGAGGGAGAGACCGGGGGGATGTGAGCCAGGATGGCGGTGCTGGAACCTGGATCTGATGTCACCCTCTCCTGGGGCCTGGATGCCTCTGCTCACACGAGTGCTAAGAAGGTGGAGACGCTAACGCCTGTTTGGTTAAATATTGGAGCACAACAAATCTCACCCTCTCTCTACCTCCCCCCACTCTACCCCCATCCCTCCCCACCCCCTCTATCCCGCTCCACCCTCGAGGTCCTAGTCCATCAGTTCTGTCTGGCTCGTTTCAGTCAGGACTGCCCAGGTCCAGTCAGGGTTTAAGAACAGGAGCCGTCCTGTCCAGGAGGGATCTACTATGTCAACATTCCTGCCTCCCCCCTCCAACCCTCACCCCTACCACCCCCCTCCACCACCACCTGAGGGATGCATCCAGTGCCCTGCTAAAGTGCTTTAACACATCTTAATTACCGGGGGGGGGGGGGAGGAGAGTATTTTAACACATAAAAATGATCTGCAAGTGGATTTTAATATGCTAAAGTACATCAATATGCTACAGTACTTTGATAATGCATAGGGGGGTACATGCTGAAGGGGTGTTGGGTCCTGGAAGGTGATCTTTCGCCCCCGTGTGACGAGCAGAGGAAGCGCAGCGGTCAGTTACCTAGTAAATATGCGAGAGAGCGGAGATCTGGGAGGTGTTATGAGGACAGCTAGCTCAGTCACTAGGCTCTGTTGTGGGTGTTTGTGATTATTGTCGTTGTTGAAGGATTGTAGCAGTTATAAAGATGCAATTGTGGACCTTTACTGTCAAATGAAGTGTATAGCAGATCTAGTACACTGTAAAGTGTACACCAGCACAGGAAGGATGCAAACCGCGATCCTGCACTTTTCAACAGAAAGTGGACAAGTGCACACTTGAGGAGGAAGGCAGCTGGGCCTTATTAGTAGCTTTAGGGGAGGGGCTTTATGGGAGGGGGAGGGGCTTACTGCAACACTAGACCACACCCACTTATCGCCAAGTCTTAATTGCCGCCACCTATTTTTGCTTTGTATGTATTTAATGTTATGATGTCACCACGTCAGTAAAGGAAAATCAAAACTATCCTGGGATCTGGAGTCTTTTTGGAGTGTGTGTGTGTGTGTGTGTGTGTGTGTGTGTGTGTGTGTGTGTGTGTGTGTGTGTGTGTGTGTGTGTGTGTGTGTGTGTGTGTGTGTGTGTGTGTGTGTGTGTGTGTGTGTGTGTGTGTGTGTGTGTGTGTGTGTGTGTGTGTGTGTGTGTGTGTGTGTGTGTGTGTGTGTGTGTGTGTGTGTGTGTCTTCGCAAAGTACAACTTTGTTTGATGTCGTGGGTTCATGACATGACAGGCTGTGCCCTGAGCTGGAGGTCTGTGTCTTCATGATACTAGTCTGCTCTCCACAACTTCTCCATTCAAAGTCCATAAAGGCTCATTCAGAACATGTTCCTAGAAGTTACAATTAACCACCAACAGTAAAAAAAATTGATTCTGAGGTTTAAAAAAAAAGCCACAACTTTATAAAAAAACAAACAAATGTCAAGTTTATTGAATGAGTCATGCATTAGTCTGGTTCAGGGTGTCTCTGGCCTGAAGGTTTGGATGATCCCAAAAACAACATCAGGCAAGTTCCTCAATGACAAGTGGAAAGGATTGTTGTCTAAATGGTACAAAATAATGTGAACAATATATCTTCCCCTTTTAAAAGGGACATATACTCATTCGACCTGTATCTGGTGTCCAAGATACGACCATATATGGACAAAGATGTTGGTTCTACCAGAACACCCTCACCAATGAGAGGCAGAGAATCAGAGGGTGGGGTGTAACACAGATAAATGCACTTCAGGAGTAACATGGAATAGTTTAAAATGTGAATTACAGAACCATGGATAGATTCTAAATTCAGTTTTGGAATGACATGAAAGGCCATGGAAGATGTGAACATGATGTCATCAAGTTGGGACCCTTGAGATGGCCTGACCATGTGACCTTACTTGCGTGGGTGACCAGTGACCACTAGGGTCAGAGGTCAGGGCTTCCTTTCCGGTCTGTGCCCATACATGTGAGCCTCATACTTTGTGTGTGTGTGGTGGGCTAGATTAGGCTTTAGAATCAGGATTGGGGTCAGCGACGTTTGACAGTTTCGGGAAATTGGGGTCAAAGGTTAAGGTCATTTCATAGATCCCACTACAGACATGTCTTTTAAAAAGGTCAGGAGAGATCAAACTTCCTTAATAAAGCACTTCCTGGGAACATGACCGGCACGCCCTCATTGTCGCGGTAACATTTGCATTGATAAACAGTTGTACCTTCAGTACGACTCAAGGCATCAGTTTGCTCACAGGAACACCTATCGACTTCACTAAATAACTAAGCTAACTAACTAGCGCAGGAACGAGCACACACTTCCTGCCCGTCATTAGTGGTTCCAAGCTCCGTAGGTTTATCTGCCACTCTGGCATCTGCCGCTACTTGATTAACAGTAAAAACCCAGGCAGCCAGCTTTAGAAACAGCCAATACTGAACATACACGATGGTGTCGGAGACTGACGAAAAATAACAAAAGTACATCAAAAGAAAACTGGTTTAGTAGAGTATCATATAAAACATTCACATATCCAGGGGCTGAGTTCATTCTGTTTTTGAATACGAAGAATGGTATTTCAGACCGAGAGTTTCTCACGGTAAGAGAAAATCCCATCTCCCGTTATGTACAAATCGTCCGCTCCAAGACAGCCTTCTCTACCGGTTCGCTGGAGTTACAATCCATTCGCCACCCAGCTGGCGGGTGTTGTTGTCGAGCGTTAAATATGTAAAATCACATCAACGAAACATATGCTTGTTGTAATAACATTAATAAGCATAATTATAATAATGCATTAATATACACACTTAGTAAAGGGTTACAGACTTACGTTAGTGGAACATCAATATGAGTTTTTGCATAAATCTGTTGCAACGGGTTTGTCATTTTACCACAGGTAGTCATTTTGGTTCAACGTTGAAGGTTTGAAAATTAGAAAGCAAAAACACAAACGTTTGGCTGTTAGTTGGTCTTAGTTCACATAAAACTTCCAGTTTACTCAAAAAACTTGGACTGCCTAAACCTGATCCTTAGTGAAACAGAATTAGGCCACCAAGATAGATAAACAATCACGCATTAGATGGTTTACAGTCTCTTTTCTTACATTCTCTCTCCCTCTCTCTCCGAGGATGCTCATAGTTAATGACTTTGCCAAACGCATTCTCTGAGAGCAAAGAAAGAAAAACGTTCTTTTTGAGAACCTTGATACGGTTCAACGTTGTGCTTCCACAGACTCTACACAGTAGCCTTTTCCCCAGGCTCCTGAGAGCCCGTCTCTGTTCTCAAGGAACAAAGTTTACAAGTACAGCTGGTTAGGCATGTGCAACTCATGGAGTCTCCATCTTGCTACCGTTGCACAGGAGTTCCAATGACAGTCATTGGTCATTCGCTGCGCCCCTTTCGGCTCCTCCCACATTCTCTTGAGTCCTCCCATTCACATGTTGCCCCTCCCCATATTCAATTTCATACCTCCACTCACAGCCAGAGGTTTCCCTGCTTATCCTTCCGGAACTTTCTCATTAGGTGTATTGAGGAGGAGAGAAGATAGGGTTCTGGAAGGAGGGCTCACACACAGTTTCCAGACAGGGTGTGTAGTGTGAGGGTGTGTATGCATGACTTCAAGTGTGCTGTTGAGGCAAGCCATGCATCTCCACCCGCGGGTACGCGTGCATGCGTGTGTGTAAACATGTTTTTCCTCTCCGTGTGTGTGCGTGCGCGCCGTCCATTCCTTCTAGCATAAGGGTGTGTGTGTGTGTGTGTGTGTGTGTTTCTGTCCTCCGCCTGTGTGTGTGTGTGTTCACATGATGCCGTTGGTGAAGTACTGGAAGCCGTCGTACAGCTTGGTGGTGATGGAGCGCATGGAGCCGTCCACCATCTGCTCCACCAGCACCTGCAGCTGCTCCTCCGTCAGGGACATGTGGAAACGCTCCTTCAGCTGGCGGATGGTGCTGGAGCCGTGGAAACACGGCAGGTGGGAACCTGGGGGGGGGGGGGGGGGGGGGGGTGAGAGAGAGAGAGAGAGAGAGAGAGAGAAAAACATTCTATAAATACACTGAATAACAACCACAACAACAACAACATCTTCCGTAGAAGGACAGGGAAGTTGTGTACGTCAGTCCATGGCTGAGGAGAAGGAGCAGGAGGAAGGGAGGAGAGGCGAGGAAAGGAGGAGGAAGAGAGTAGTGGGGAGGAGAGGAGGGAGGACAGGAGGAGAGAGGTTTACCTTGCTGCATGATCTCCACTATCTGGAGCACCTTCTCCATGTGCTTCCTGGCAGCGATGAGGCCCTGCAGCATCAGCATCTTGTAGTAGAGGAACATGTCTCCATCTAGACCCCCCATCACCTGGGGGCAGGGGGGAGGAGGAGAGGGGGGGTGGAGGGGGATAACATGGAGAAGGGGTGCAGAGAGGCAGAGAATGAACAAGAGAATTAGACACAGGGATGCGGGAGACAGAGAGTAACGAAAGATAGCTTGGTTCACTAATAGATAGACTGGTTCACTAATAGATAGACTGGTTCACTCATAGATAGCCTGGTTCATGTATCGATAGCCTGGTTCACTCATAGATAGCCTGGTTCACGTATAGATAGCCTGGTTCACGTATACATAGCCTGGTTCACGTATAGATAGCCTGGTTCACATAAAGATAGCCTGGTTCACATAAAGATAGCCTGGTTCATGTATCGATAGCCTGGTTTATGTACAGATAACCAGGTTCATGTACAGATAACCTGGTTCATGTACAGATAGCCTGGTTCATGTACAGATAGCCTGGTTTCGACAGGAGGTCCCTGACATCACACTCACGTCCACAAACTCGCTGGTGAGCTTGAAGGCGGAGGTCTCGAAGCCCAGGTTACGAGGAGAGCTGGAGAGGATGAAGCCAAAGTCGATGTGGATGATGTGGCCTTCCGAGTCCAGCAAGATGTTCCCGTTATGTCTGCGGACGAGAGGAGAGGGATGAAGGAAGGACAGAGACGAGCGAGGGAGGAGAGGGATGAAGGACAGAGACGAGCGAGAAAGGAGAGGGATGAAGGACAGAGACGAGCGAGAGAGGAGAGGGATGAAGGACAGAGACGAGCGAGAGAGGAGAGGGATGAAGGACAGAGACGAGCGAGAGAGGAGAGGGATGAAGGACAGAGACGAGCGAGAGAGGAGAGGGATGAAGGACAGAAACGAGCGAGGGAGGAGAGGGATGAAGGACAGAGACGATCGAGAGAGGAGAGGGATGAAGGACAGAGATGAGCGAGAGAGGAGAGGGATGAAGGACAGAGACGATCGAGGAAAGGGATGAAGGACAGAGACGAGCGAGGGAGGAGAGGGATGAAGGACAGAGACGAGCGAGGGAGGAGAGGGATGAAGGACAGAGACGAGCGAGGGAGGAGAGGGATGAAGGACAGAGACGAGCGAGGGAGGAGAGGGATGAAGGACAGAGACGAGCAAGGGAGGAGAGGGATGAAGGACAGAGACGAGCGAGGGAGGAGAGGGATGAAGGACAGAGAGGAGCGAGGGAGGAGAGGGATGAAGGACAGAGACGAGCGAGAGAGGAGAGGTGGAGCACAGGGATCCCAGAAGAGGAACAAGAGAGATCGCATTTGGAGGGTAAGAGCGAGGGATGAGCGGAGAGAGAGAGAGGCAGGAGACGGAGCCCAACGCGAGGGATGAGTGGGGGGGGATGAGGGGCTGACCTGTCTTTGACCTGCAGCAGGTAGCAGATGAGGCTGTAGCCGGCGCAGCTCTGGACGAAGTTCCTCTGGGCGGACAGGAAGTTCTCGGTGGTGTAGCTGCCGTGCTCCTGCAGGAAGTAGTCCAGCAGGGACAGCTGGCTCTGCTTCCTCACCTGAGGGAACGCGCCGCACAGCAACAAGCGTGTCGTTAATGCCTTCATTTAGAGAAAAACGCTCGCGCTATTAATGTCATGCCAACAATGTGTTCATTTAGCAGACTCTTTTATCTGGAGCGACATACAGGAGGGGATTTGAACCTGCAACCTCTTGACTATAGTCACATGCTCTAACCACTAAGCTCGACCCATCCCATATATGAAAGCCCCATTCAGCCCCTCCTCACTATGTAGAGATCAGCTGTGTGAGTCAGTGTGTGTGTGTGTGTTCAGTCAGCTGACCTGATGCAAGGACACAGCGTTCAGCACGGGTTCGATCATGCCGCTGTCTGATGACACCACCAGGATCTTGTAGGGCTTGATCCACAGGGGCACTCTCTCCTGCTGCCAGATAGACTGGAGGGAGGGAGGGAGGGAGGGAGGAGAGAGGGGGAAGAGGGAGGGAGGAGATCATTACAGAAGAAGAAAGCAGAGAAGGAAGTAAAAAATTGACAATGTTTTGGGCCAGTAGAATAAAAACAAGAACAGGGCCTGACAGCCTGAGAGCACAGTAGAGTGACAGTAGAGTGACGGTAGAGCAGCGGGGCCTACCTGTAGCTGGCTGAGCACCTGGAAGGCGAGCAGCTCCTGTCTCAGGTCGTCTCCACACTTCACTATGACAGACAGCAGCCGCCACGCAGGGAGGTGACCATAGGGGGAGCCCTCCCTGATACGACTGGGGGGGGGGGGGGGGGGGAAGGGGGGGGGGAAGCTTGATTAGAGGATGAGCAGCGACAACACTACTCTTTAAACACGAGAGGGGGGCCTGATCACCTGGCCTGGTCACCTGACTGGGCCTGGTCACGTGACCTACCTGACTTTCTCCTGCCAGGGTTCCTTCAGTACCACGGCCGAGGGGTCCTCCGGGTCTCGGCGGAACGTGGTGGGGGTGTGGGCCAGGTTCTCCGACAAACGGCGCCTAGAACACAGGACGGTCATGTGACTTCCACACACTACTGGAACGAGCTGAGCCGTGTGTGTGTGCGTGTGTGTGTGTGAGTGAGTGAGTGAGTGAGTGAGTGAGTGAGAGAGAGAGAGAGAGAGAGAGAGAGAGAGAGAGAGAGAGAAAGAGACTGCGTGAGCGAGGGAGTGAATGACAGAGACAGACAGCGAGAAAGAGAGAAAGCAATCCTTGCGTGCGTGTGTGCGTGAGCCCACCCAGGCTTCCCTCGCGCACCTGATATCCCCAGCAGCGATGAACACGGGCTCCTTGCTCTCCAGGCTGGTGATGCTGTCCATGGAGAACTGGGAGACGTTGTCGCTGGCGCAGGCCGCCCCACCGCCCTCCTGGCCCACCTGCAGCTCCTCCATGTCGTCCAGCGCCCACGCCTCCTCATCGTTGTCGTAGTTGGGCACGGTGGAGAAGCTGGACGCGCGCTGCTCCGCCGTGATCCCGCCGCCGCTCCCGGCGCATTCCGGGAGGTTCTCGGCCGAGCGGGCCGTACGGATGCGGGCCTCTGGGATGCGGGTGGGGACGCAGGAGGTCTCGAAGCTGTCGCACGCCAGCACCTCCACGTAGATGATGTAGGGAGCCTGGGGGAGGTGGCTCTGTTAATGACTGTCTAACCATCTCTGTTCCGGGGGGTGTTTGTGTGTGTGTCCTCGCCACCTTGTCTTTAGAGTTGAGCTCCATGAGCTGTATGTATGTATGTGTAAGTGTATGGTGTATAGTGTGTGTGTGTGTGTATGTGTGTGTATGGTGTGCGTGTGTATGTGTGTGTGTATGGTGTATGGTGTGCGTGTGTATGTGTATGGTGTATGGTGTGCGTGTGTATGTGTGCATGTATGGTGTATGGTGTGTGTGTGTATAGTGTATGGTGTGCGTGTGTATGTGTGTGTGTATGGTGTATGGTGTGCGTGTGTGTGTGTGTGTGTGTGTATGGTGTATGGTGTGCGTGTGTATGTGTGCGTGTATGGTGTATGGTGTGCGTGTGTATGTGTGTGTGTATGGTGTGCGTGTGTATGTGTGCGTGTATGGTGTATGGTGTGCGTGTATGTGTGCGTGTATGGTGTATGGTGTATGGTGTGTGTGTGTGTGTGTGTATGTGTGTGTGTGTGTGTATGTGCGTGCGTCCTCCCCCACCTTGTCTTTAGAGTTGAGCACCACAGCCTGGGTGTGTGGGACGCGCACCACGTGGTGGTCGAAGGCGGCGGTGGGCAGCCAGACGCGGGAGGGCAGCTTGTGGTTGAGCAGCGACAGCTCCGAGATCAGACGCTGCGTCTTCTGCTCCTTGGTGGGCAGCGTGGCCAGCCGCTTCCCGATGCCCATCAGGGACTTGACGAACTCCCTCTGGGGGCGGAGACGGTCCGGCTGGAGGGGGGCGGGGGGGGGGGGGGGGGGGACAGAAGCACCGCAGCGTCAAGCCGCATCCAAACCCAAACACACACCAAGCAAGCGCACAACAGTGGAGATGCGAGTGGTGCTTTCCACCTGCAGTACTGCGTGCTGTCGGCAAGGGGGCAGTGTTGCAGCAGCGACAGCCCAGCGCATCAGACAAGACCCTCTTGGACCCTGTCTGTGGAGAGGGTTAGTCACTGCTCCAGCCTCCACAGGAGCCAGAGAAGCGGCTGGAAGTAGGTCAGACAGCAAATCAGGAAGAGCCTCAGTCTGGCTTCTATGATCCACTGGAGATTTAAGAGGGAAACGTTCCCGGTGTTGTTGATGATGACTGCATATTCATCTCCAAACTTCACAGTCTGCGCGTTCAGCAGGTTACACAACAGCTGAGGCGAGGCGCTCTTTCTCGAACGATTGGCAGCTCGCAACTCTGTCAGGCGGACATATTTGGAAAAGATCACCAGTTTCGAATCTTTTCCAAAGCTCCAAATTGGCAGTTACAAAACAATATACATCCTAAATAGGATCAGTGGCTCTTGGCTGCTGCGTCACAAAACAAAGGGACATCCGACCCCCTCCCTCTAGTTGGGATCCATTTGCATTTCCTGTTAGTATTCCTAGCGGACCAAACCATTTACTGTGCCTTCTTCTTCTGCAGTCAAATAACTGACCTCCAACAGGAAGTGACCCGTGCAGATCGAGTTCTTATCTGGTTTCCATATTCAAAGCCACCTGAACCAAGGATAAACTGCTTACAAGCAAACCATCTCCTTCTCCAACATCAGCAGGGAGACGGAGCCATTAACCAGCCAAGAGCAGAAGATAGATAGATACAGTAGACTTAATACATTCACAGAGAGAGATTGAAGACAGAACTTTGGGATCCTTGAGGGGACTTTGCACAGCTACATATACACCAAACATACTGCAAGCGACCTGGCGTTGTCGTGTCTTTAATATTCAAGTTCATCGTCGTACGCGCATTGACAGAAGTTCTCTGCACCAAAATGCTTGGTTCCCTCGTTCTCCATGTCATCTATTTTCTTCTTCAAATAATTCATGTTCAAGTGCATTATCCTACCTGTGGCAGTGTGGGGTACTAGCATCTCTACTGTGGGCTGCTACGTGGCAGAGAGAATGTTACAAAATACCTGTGTTCAGGTTAGACTGCACCAAGAAGAACACAGACACACACACACACACACTCACGCTCACATTCTCAAACGCAAACATACATACACACAGTGTCCTCAGCTCCAGCAGTACATGAGACACACCTTCGGAAGTTTTCCCCGGGGCAGGAGGGAGCGGTTCCCATGGCAACAGTGACACGTCGACTGTCCTGTTCACCCGATAAGGAAGGGATTTATCAGCTGATTTCCCAGCCGCACTGATAGTCAAAGTCTAACATCTGGACCGCTTTTCAGTCAGTTACTTGGCGACTGTTGTCAGAGTAACTGGCATTGACAACAGGCACTAATAGAGTAACTGACAGACACCAGCAGACAATGACAGAGTACCAACACTGACAGTAACCGACACTGGCCGATGGACATTGGGAGAAGACGCAGGAAGGCAGGCAGGCAGGCGGAACACCAGGGGAGCTAACCAGGAGACCAGCCAAGCACACTGTAACCCTGCTCACACACTACCATCTGGTCACTGAGTCACAGCTGGACACACACCAGCACGCAAGTCCTGTTTAATTCCCTGCTCTTCAGGGAGGGAGGGAGAGGGGAGTGGGGGGAGAGAGAGGGGGGAGAGAGAGACTTGTTGGCTACTGACAGCTTAACAGAGAGCTGTTTTGCAACACACACTCAGCCCTCCTGCACTACCCCACACACACTCAAGTTTACAAAACACTTACAGGCCTCCAACACACACACACACACACACACTCAGGTCTCCAACCTTCACCGTGGTAACTACAGCAGAGGAGATATTTGGTGCAGGCTGGATACAAAGACAGAGAGGGAGGGGAGAGCAGAGTAGAGGGGAGTTTTGGTGCAGGCTGGGGAGCGGGAGAGGGGAGAGGAGAAGGGAGAGTTTTGGTGCAGGCTAGGGGGAGGGATAAAGGGAGAGAGAGACAGGGGAGGGGAAGAGGAGAGAGTTATGATGCGGGAAGTAGAGGAGGCAGGTAGTATTATCAGACTGTAGTTTAAGACACAGAGAGAGAGAGACAAAGAGAGCGTAAGAGAGAGACCAAGGCAGAGCGAGAGAACAAGACATCGAGAGAGAGAGAGAGTTAGATATAAACAGAGAAAGGAGAGAAAACACCCAGCACAGCAGAATGCTCAGCCAACTGGACCTGACCAGGGAGGTGAGAAAAAGGGAGAGGCAGAGAAAGATACACAGTGGGATAGACGTGAAGAGAGACGGGGAAAAAAAAGAGCCACACAGCCAGAGAGAGAAAGAGAGAGAGGGAGGGAGAGAGAGAGCGATCAAGAGGGAGAGAGGGGGGGAGAGAGGCTACATCTTTGTTTGGTTACTACTCTACTCCCAGGAGATGGAACGCTTCCCTCTGGGTGGATGAGAGAGCTGCAAGAGTTCCCTCAGACAAAGAGGGAGAGGAACACACAGACAGACCCACACACACACACACACACACACATTCCTTCAGTACTCTTTCACAAGGCGATCATGGGGAAACCACACTCCTGGCATGGCCCAGATCCAGAGACTAGCAGCAGGGCTTTCATGTGATTCACCACAGAAGCCTGAAACCCTCCAAACACACACACACACACCTTTTTCCACCCAGTCAGCCTGCAGCCGTGTCTGTTGTGGTGGACAAGACCCCTCCCCTTCCCTCCAAAGCCCCCCCCCCCCCCCCCCCCCCCCCTGCCTGCACCGCCAGCTGTAGCCCTGGCGGGGTCGTCTGGCCAGAACAGAAGGGGGGGGGAGGCCGGCTGTCCGTCAGCCAGAGGACAACACAACAAAGAGGGAGAGTGGAGGAGGAGGAGAGAAACAGATGCTGCCACGCCCCACCACTCCTCCATCTTTAGTTACAACTACTAGAGAGGAGAAAGGAAAACAATGGAGAGAGAGAGAGAGATACAGAGAGAGACAGAAAGAGAGAGAGAGAAAGAGAGATGGAGAGAGAGAGAAACAGAAAGAGACAGAAACAGAAAGAGAGACCCATGCTTGAATCCTCATTGTCTATACCATGTAGGGAGGGGGATCCAGAACGGATCTTAATACAGAACATTCCTCTTTTTCCACCACTGTCAACATGGTTGTGGAAAGTCCTCACTGAAGACTGCGTGGCCGGGAAGTCGCTAGACGACGCTTGAAAAGTCGCTAGCGAGGGCCACACGTGTTAATGATAACCTTCGAGCTGAACACGCATAACCCAGAGGCGTCATAAACGTTTTATGAGTCCGCCCTTCACTGCAGACGCGTGGTGCGGAAAGACGCCCGTCTGATGTGTTCCCAGCGGCGAGAGAGCCAGCAGGCTGATAACTAGCAGGGGAGCGATGCTAACATGCCAACAGGGGTGTAGAGCAGCATTACTTTACATGTACGCCATCATCCAGTCAGACAGTGTCTCTCTCACAAGGACAAGCTCTCATACTCAAAGTCACTGTTTCTTACGTGCGCGCACGCACACACACGCACACACACACACACACTCCTCACCTCATCGTGTCCTGTCTCCACCTTGGGGTTGCTTCCAGTTCTCCTCAGACTGCCCCCGAGGGAGACGGTTGCCGTGGCGTCCGACTTCGACCTCTGGTGGGTCCTCCTGGAGGGCGACAGAGAGGCCTCGGCCGGGCCGGGGCAGCCCAGGGCGGGGGAGGCCGGGCTAGGGGGCGACGCGTCCCCACCCTGCCTCTGGAGGTGGTGATGATGATGGTGGTGGTGGGGCCGACCACAGTCCCTCAGCCCAGGACTGGAACCCCCTGGCTGGGCTCCCGTGGCACCCCGCGCCGCCCCTCCCTGGGGCTTGAGCTCGTCGGAGAGGATGAGCTTGCGCAGGCGCGTGCCTCGCGAGTGGCGCTGGGTGGAGATGTGCATGTCGGAGGAGTAGGCCCCCAGGAGCCAGGCCGTCTGCAGGGAGAAGGAGATGCTGGCCCGGCAGCGGTGGACCACGTACGGCCGGATAGCCTCACTCACCTCCTCGTCCATGTGGACGTACATGTTGAGCAGCTGGGGCAGGTGGAAGTCCACGTGGTCGTCGGGGAAACTGAAGAGGCGGTTGCCGATGTAGGCCTGCACGCCGGGCTCCTTGGACTTGTACAGGTAGGAGATCGCCATGGAGACGTCGAAGAGCTTGGACTCGAACAGGCGGAGGAGCCAGGATTGTTTGGACGAGGAGGAGGGGGAGAGGCCCGGAGGCGGGGCGGGTGGGGGGGTCACGTCGACGCAGTGCGGTGTCGGGTACCGCCCCCCTTCCCCCTCCTCCTCTTCCTCGTCTTCCTCCTTGATGGAGGAGGTATCGCAGGGCTCCGGGTAGGCCCCGCCCCCGTTGAGCGGGCGTCGCTGAGGGCTGCACCTGTCCACGACCTCTGACCCCGCATCCACCTCGCCCTTCAGGAGCTTCACCTTCTGGAGCACTTGCTGGCACGCTTTCAGAGCCATTTCCGGGTCGATGACCTTCAGAGCCACTTCCGGGTCGATGACCGTCAGAGCCACTTCCGGGTCGATGACCGTCAGAGCCACTTCCGGGTCGACGACCTTCAGAGCCACTTCTGGGTCTATGACCTTCAGAGTCACTTCCGGATCTATGACCTTCAGAGCCACTTCCGGGTCTATGACCTTCAGAGTCACTTCCGGATCTATGACCTTCAGAGCCACTTCCGGGTCGATGACCTTCAACTCAGTACCGGCAAGCTTTGCCGCCGTGTCCCCGACCTCGATGTCCGTCTCTCCGGGGTCGCTGGCCAGGTCGAGCTCCAGGGCGTCTTCAGAGATGGCGTCCAGCGGGGGGCTGCCGCCCCTCAGGCCCTCACTGCTGATGCTGCTGCCCCCTCCGCTGCTGCTGCTGCTGGGACTGGAGGAGCGAGGGCTGGCGCTGGGGCTGGAGGAGCAGGGCCGGCCGTGCTGCAGCTGGGAGGGCAGGTCCTGGTTCCCCCGGCCGGGGCAGTCGCAGGAGCAGTCGGAGCAGGCGGAGGAGGTGGAGGAGGAGCCGGGCGAGGAGGGGCAGGAGAAGGTGGTGGAGGAGGTGGAGGAGAGGGTGGGGCTCTGGTGAAGGGCCTCCATCTGGGAGGGAGACAGGTACACCTCCAGGTCAGCCATGACTCTGCACACCTGGGGGGAGGGAGACAGTGAGTAAATAGATAAAGAGAGACAGCAACGTAGTATAATAAACACGCAATTACATTCTCAAAATCAGACTGAGGCTGGGAGCGAGGCTGGGGTTGGTACTGGGGCTCAAGAGGGTAGAGGCTGGGGAAATAAGAGTGTTACATAACCACTCAAATGAACCTGGGCTCAACACCACTGCAGGATGAATGAACACTGAGATGACAGGGACCCTGGGCCACTTTAATACTTAGGAGAATGAACTCAATTCAATTACAATGGGCTTTAGAGGCATGAAAGAACAAATGTTCATATTGCCAAAGCAACAGTGGAGTTACAGAAGTCATTCTTATTTATATAACTCACAGCCCACACACACACACATTAATTAAACATGTAACATTACACAAGTATAACTTCAGTTTACATTTACAATCATTATCATCCTTCCCTTACTCTTATCCACCCTTCCACAGGAAGGTGATCTCTAATCTAACAACATGACAACAGGAACATGCTCTTCCATTAGGCTGTCACCAATCTTTTCATTTCAGGATCAGGGAAAGGAATGAAGAGAGGCAGCATTTTAACGGACTGAGGCACGGTCTTGGCCAGAGACATTCAGGACACGTTTAAAAATATATATGTAATGTTTATTTAACAGGGACAGCGCACAATAATAAACATTGCTGTAACTGTGCCAGAGTTAAGAGGCTACTTTTCATTTGTAGTCACCCGTCAAAACAGGAATCGAGAAATGTTCAATAGTCCGCTGTCCACGACTCAGTACATGGCCTTTAAGATTCAGAGGGACTTCCTGTGTGGACCTTTAAACAGGAAGTGGAGACATATCCTCTGAATTTGATCTAAGTTTGTTTCGAGTCTGTTTGAACACTTGGTATCCCTCAGGACTGGATGTAACTCTCAGACAGTGAGACCACAGGCCCAGCCTAGCATAAACACCTTGAGGTTCACAGGCTTGGTACTCCCAAATGTTAGGACTTTCATGTGCCTGCTCGGTAGCCTTATCCAGATGTTCAAGGAGAGAGCGGGTCATAGAAGCATCCAAGAGAGATCGGTATCGAGGAGAAAATAAAACACTGCAGTTAGGCAAGTCTCACCATGACAACCGGTGGGCAACAAAACCAAAGATAAAAATAAATAAATTACACACAGAGAATCTCCCTTTCTGAATCCCTCAGTGAAAATAAAAATAAAAAGGTAATGGAGCTTCGATATTTCACAAATTCAGAGAATTTTCCCTTCTTTGACACGGTTGCCTTCCGGGTGATTCTGTCCAAATTGAGAAGAGGAACTGGAAGAGTATGCAAATATTAGTTGCTCGCATTGCTTAAACTTTCTCCTGTGTTTGACCTAGGTTACAAACTCTATTATTATGATATTACATGAACTAGAATACCCTCAACCTATTCTTCAACTATACGCACTTTATAAAGTTTCTCTGGATAAAGGGATGTACCACATCAATACAATATCAAAAAACTATTATTATTTAAACAGTACATAATATCATGATGATGACATGATCTAGAACACGTGCTCAATGTCTGAGCAGCCTGACTCCAGCACATGTGCCTCAGAGCTCCGGGGCTCCAGAGCGAGAGTCCAGCCAGGCCGTCTGTCATGAGGAGGTGGATAACACTGGGTCTTGTCTGGGTTTGCATACATGTGGCTCAACAGGTTCCCCCCCACACTTGCTGTTAGCTACGGGGATAGAATGTGTGTGTGTCGTGTCTTGTGTATCTCTGTGTGTGTGTGTGTGTGTCCCTTATGAATACTTCAGCAGAGCAGTGTCTCTGAGTGTGGATTTCATATCTTATCACACTCTGTCAGTGTCAGAGGAGAGCGAGACAGATAGACGAGAGAGACAGATAGACGAGAGAGACAGATAGACGAGAGAGAGAGAGAGAGAGAGAGAGAGAGAGAGAGAGAGAGAGAGAGAGAGAGAGAGAGAGAGAGAGAGAGAGAGAGAGACAGAGGTGGATAGGAGAAAGATGGAGACAGGGAGAAAGGGAGCAGAGATGCAGCAGTAGTACTCTGATATGACATCATCACAACATACTGTCTCATCTTTAGTTCCAGACAAACACACCTATTGTATTCACCACCACTTCATTGCCATAGGAACCAGCCTAATCTCCACACAAAGAAGCGTTTCACAATCAAATCACACTGAAAAGGGAAGAAAGCAGAGAACAGGACAGTCCATTGACAGGCCTATCAGGTAACCCCACCCGCTTCCCTGGCCTCACCCCCCTATCAGGTTTCCATGGTCACCGTACCTCCATACCTATTAATGTTGGATGTATGGCCAGAAGACAAAGCTTTTGAATCAAGCCGCTTCTGTCTGAGTCATACACAACAATGGTCCCATGAGGAGACCCATTCTTCACACAAAACAATGGGACAGAGAGTCATTATTCCTGAAGATTCAATTTATAGGAGACTCATTCCTCAAGACGAATCATCCTCACAAACAAGTTTTTCTTCTGGATGAATCAGTCTTATAGACGACTCCTTCTTGATGAGACATTCAGCCAATAGAGTGTTGTCTGGAGTCGAGGAAACAGCCAACAGCTCTGAGTGAGTCTTCACAGTGACCAGCATGACTCCATCTCCCAGGACCATCAGCTTGGTCTGTACCCAGACATCAGAGCTCCAGGCTGGGCACCAAACCCAACGGAGCCCCAGTCCCACCAGAGTGGGGCCTATAGCACCACCCAGCCCCAGTCCCACCAGGACCGGAGTGTGCACCCAGAGATCAGCTCTTCATGCTGGGCCACGTCAGCTCCACCAGCCCCCTCCAGCCATCTGCAGCTACACCCAGATAAGACCTCAGAGCCTGATAATGAAACACAGGTGAGGGTGAGGTCATGGGTCCCACGCCGCCCCTCCTGGCCCCTAGGGTGCCCCGTCAGGGCCAGGGTGGAGTGTGGGAGTGTGTGTGTGTGGGTAGGAGTGTGTAAAGGGGGGGCAGGAGAGATGGCTTCCAGATGTGAGGTCTGGGGGCCAGAGGCGTGGGTGTCTACTAGGCTGTCTATCCTCCTCCCCTCCCTCTCTCTCTTTCCTCCCCTCCCTCTCTCTCTCATTCTCTCTCTCCTGTCCTCCCTTTCTCCCTCCTGTCACCCCTCCCTCCCTCTCCCTGACTCCTTTCCTCCCCTTCACTCCTTTTCTCTCACATCTCCTCTCCTTTTCTCTCTCCTTCCTCTCCTCTCTCCTTCTATCCCTCTTTCCTCTCCTCACAGCTGCTCCAGTTGGCAGGAAATTCCTCCACAGTGCCGAGTCCAGAATCCTACACACGCACAGCCGGCTCCAGAAACCTACACACATACAGCCGGCTCCAGAATCCTACACACACACAGCCGGCTCCAGAATCCTACACACACACAGCCGGCTCCAGAATCCTACACACGCACAGCCGGCTCCAGAATCCTACACACACACAGCCGGCTCCAGAATCCTACACACACACAGCCGGCTCCAGAATCCTACACACACACAGCCGGCTCCAGAATCCTACACACACGGTGGTGAATCCGACACACCTCCACAGCGAGGGACCCAGGACACAGAATAGAACCCAACTTTATTGTCTATCCAGGATTGCATTTTTGTTGGCATTGCCTTGCATAAAAAATATCAAATACATGATCTATGCACCATGAATTCTATCCACTCACGCGCAATTGACCGGGGCCGACCATGAGCTGAACCAATCGCAGTCCCGCGGAACGTGATCAATGCTGTGGTTGGCCACAGACGTGGAGAAGTGTGACACGGCCCCGTAGCTAATTAGATCAAGTGTAACAAATCTCACACTCCAATCACAAAAAGCACCATCTGACCCATACAGGCCAATCAGAGGCCTGGCAGTGAAGGCCATCTGCTCTCCAGCCCCTCGACCCCCGTGACCCCCTGGCTGCCGTGGAAACGGTTAAACTTGAAAGAACATTATGGCTGGTGTGAACCTGGGATGAGACCGAAAATAAAGTGTCCCTTACACAAACACAGGCACACTTAGCGATGTCTTACAGCTGCTCTGGGACATGGGGCCTGTCAGAAGATGTCTGGCTCCAGTCACAAACTGCCCTGTGGTCTGTCTAACTACATAATAAAAGGAATAACTCCAGACAGCCAGACACGATATACAACCGAACCCAACACGACAGAACGAAACAGCGAGAGGGAGTTGTTGACGTCTGCGTTATCTGGGTGGAACGTCACCTTTGACCTTTGTGAGGCGTTTACAGATGAATGAAGCTAACCCCAAGATTCCCCAGTCAATAACGATGCTGCTGCTGCTTGTTGTTCCATGTGGGGAAATGGAAACTTTGCACTGTCGGTTACCAGTTTCACTCTTACGTATGATGAGGCTCACCAATGCCACACACACACGGCCGTGCACGCTCCGTTAAATCAGTGAGGTTTGATGTTTGAGGGATCCTTGAGGGTTTAGGTTGGTTGAGGGGCAGTTCTATGGGCGTATATGTGAAGCCCTCTGTGACATGCTTGCGTGTGATCAGGGCTATACAAATACATTTTGATTTGGATGTTTAGAGACAAAGAAGAGCGAGAGCGAGAGAGGTGGAGGAGTTGAAATGATCTGGCTGTTCATCTGATGAGGGTTCACACATGATGACATCACCATCGGGGACACCCCTCTATGCTCGACACCCACCGGAGGAGAGGAGAGGGAGATTAGGTCCACAGAATGACTAATATGGTGTTACCGGAGAGAAACGTGTGTACGTTTTATGTCAGTGATGAAAGACGTGAAATGTGACGACACTGACAGACACACCCGCCCTGAGTGGGCACACCGATTCTCACTCACCGACCCCTGTTCTGTTCCACACCTCTCCACGTTAATCTCATCAGGCTATGTAATCACAACCCTGGTGAGATTAGTATCGGTGGGGTGAATAGAGAACCGTTCAGTTCTATAACCGCTGAGTAACACTTCCCTTTTCTTTGTGACAGAGGGAAAAGGTGTTGAAATTGTGTACCGTGCTTGCAATAACCACAAAACCATGACAACAATGAAAACAATTTATAACAACAATCTTATACTTAATATATTGGTAGTGCTAGCCTATGCGTTTGTACACTTTGTGATTGTGATAGTATTGTACTGTTTTTTACGTTCTAGTTACCGAGGCTGAAAGTCAAGGATTAGTTTTTTGTCATTTAGCAGATGCTCTTATCCAGAGCAAAAAACGTCTGTTCTTATGTTAGGAGAGCGATGGAGTGACGGATGTCAGTTTACAACTAATTCGCTAAATCTGTCATCTACTCGTTTTGAATAAATGGTGGCTAAAAAGTGAACTTGCCGTGTCCATTATAAAATAAGTGGTTTGGTGGTGGTTGGTGAAAAGGTAAATAGCTATAGCCTACTCGGGCCTCCAGTATGACCTGCAGTGCCAGTGGCACTGGGAAATACGAGTCGGTGATGCCAAAGTTGACCGTCCTCTGAAACCTAACAGCGACCAGATAGGATGACAATGGAAAGTACGAAGTTCCGTGAACTGCATCACTGTTCGTCTGATACAGGTAATTTAATATGGTACAGCTACAGCCGATCCTTCTCAATTTATTCCATAGAAAAAGTAATTAGGTTAAAGGCGGCCGAAGAGTTTCCACGGTCAAACCACCGATTGACGTGTCTTTAAAGTATGCCCCATTTGCATTTGACACACCGACACGTGTAGTCCAAAACAATGTCTTGTGCGGGCTGGAAAGGTAACTCTCGGTCATCACCGGCTCTCCGTAGCTGCGGGCTACCGGGCGTCTCTGTGGCAACACTCATACCCCACTGCCCAGACATTTCCGCACTCCTACGCTTCGGTTTGCAAGTGCGAAGGTGGGTTGGTTGCTAGATGCACCTGGTTACATTACATTACCCAGTTATCTATCATTACCTAGCTATAGTCGTCTCAGTAAAAAAATACAAACAACCCTTTAGAGCCAGCTAGTTAAAACCAGGGGGAATAAAATCGGCAACCTAAATATATCCAATAAGGGTCCCAATCTCTAGTTGATTATAAACATTTGTTTGAAGTTTTCTGGGGGAAAGGTGAATTCTGTTTGTAGGCTCGGCTATTTGTTTTGCTGAAATCGGTTTTGTTGAAAGACAGCTGAATGCGAGCTGGCCACCTCCCAGCTAGCTTGCTAAGCTAAGTAGATGTTTGCTTTTTATCCGTCAAAATAAAAAACAACTAGTGCTCCGTCCTAAAAAGGCAATGGATATGACATACAATTTACGCCTGTCAAATTAATATCGTGATCATTAGTATCTAAACGGGGATTACACTGTGCTGGCTACTAAAACTAGCTAGCTAGCTACATTCCCAGCAAATCCGCAGCTGCTCCAGCACTGGATGCGGCGGCGCACCCGCTGAAAAGGAAACATTCCAGGCTGGAAACAAATCCTTTCTGTTGACAAATCGGTATCATCAAAAGAAAATACTCTACCTTGAAACATTCTACCAATGTATACAGACGGCTTACCTTTTTAATAAAGGGTCCGATTTCAGGGTCTCGATATATCCATGGGATTTTATTTCCACACGGGATAACTCTGTAGATCCCTGACTCGAATATCAACCCAAGCCTGATGTTGCTGCGCAAATCTGAATCAGAATGCCCCTCTGCTGAACGCTCCGCCTCATTAGATTTTTAAAGGACGGGTGACGCCAGCAGTATGTGTGTGGGCGAGTTTACACCATCCTTTGGCACAGGGCCGAGGAATGATGCGCTTCCTTGATCCCCCGCTGTCGTGTGCCCACATAAGCCCCCCCAAAAACGATAGGCTACATACATGGACTATTGGATTAGAACCATACAGTCGATTGTAACGCTTTCTTGGTTGTAAACACAATGTATACGAAATTTGTAAGAACACTAGTCAAATTCTGCTGTAGGCTATAACTATAGGCTACATTAAACTCAAATCAAAATAACTGCAAGCCACGTGGTCCTAAATTAGATAATTCTGCTAAGCTTTAGTGTTGATATAAAATTATGATAGGTCCTAATGTAGGCCCTACGCACGTTCTTTGACCAAATGCAGTGTTACGCCATCCCGTGGTAATGAAAACACACTGAAATGGATGAATGAAAGCGATTAAGTGGAGTAGGCCGTTTTGAATTATTAAATAAACAGTAATTATTATTATGCTTTCATTTTCCTTCGGCAACATTTAATACAGTCAGCATAGGAAAATATATTCACATTAGTGGTTGGCATCTTTTAATTTATCTGTTTTTAAAGGAAGCATAGATGTAAAGTCACAAAACTCGGGGATGAAATACAAAAACACGCATAGAAACAATGTCAAACAAGTCACACGTATAAATGAATAACATATAAGGTGCTGTCCTCCAATTAATGATCAAATCAAATATTCGGTTTGGTTTCTTTTTCTTGTTCACACCAATTCTTAACAGGCTTGATTTTTAAAAAGTAAATATAAAGTGCAAAACACAAGCGAGGGGAGGTTATAATCATATAAAAACAAAGCGAAATAACTGAAAACATTGTCAAATCCGTTTTTGTCGTGGCTTATATTATGCTTTTTCTTCACCTGGTGAAAAAGGACCTCAGAGCAATAGAACAGTCACACAAGCCCATGCATGAACAAACTCAGGAACTAGATGTGTCATTCAAACCCAAATAGGCCTACATCTCAATAAGAAACCGACACTCAAGACTGCATTCAAAATGACCTGTACAACGCATGAGATCAAAGACTCATTCGACAAAAAAAGCAAACACAATTGACACATACTTTTTTCATGTTTAAAAAAAGAAACACATTAACAACAAAAAACGTCTTATCTGTATAAACCTAAAAACCAATTGCAAAGCAAAAGCTATTGGACTGCTTCACTCTGTACGGCTTTCTAGGCCATAGCACAGAGTGCCCATCTGTTGAGCTACTGCAGGGACTTGACCGTGGACTGCGTTTAGACCGCAGGTAACGGCCAAGCCTCGACTACCCGGTTCCTGATCCTTATCTTTGATTCTCCGACCCGTTTCTTTTTTTGAGCACGGCGGCTCCACAGTGAAAGTTCCCATCTCAAACACTCGCGCACACACTCACAGGCACTAGCAGTAACACTACAAACTCCACAGTAGTGGCGGATCTCAATCGTTTAAAGTCGTTTCCTCATCTCTGCTGCTCCATCCGCGTCAATGAGATGCAGGCGCGCGGGTGAAAACCGCTATCACTTATCTCAAGCTTCCTAAATCAAGGTTGCTGGTTGAAGGATAGGAGTGAAAGATAAGAGACAAGGAGGGAGTAGAGCAGAGAGGAGACCTCTTCATAGTGTTGAGATGTGTCCTATGACATGTCACTAGAGCAGAGGTTACCAACTCGGTTCTGAGGGTTTAGTGTTGGTACCTGCCATTTTAGCCCCCTGGTTATTGACTTAGCTGTGCACACACACATACAAGTACACACACACACAATGACATCACCGCCAGGCGCTCATAGTCCAGTGAGGGTAAAGTGGATTATATCTCCACAGATACAGGTTAGACTAGATACACACTGCTGTGTGTGAGTGTGTGTGTGTACAGACTAGTTTTATCAACAATGGATAGACACAGGCAGCCTCTATCAGAAGATAGTGTACTAGAACAGGGCCTGTGTATGTGTTGGCTTACAGTTCATAGGATATAGCAACCATCGTATCTATTCATAAACTCTTCTTCTTTTTTAAATAGTGCTAAAACTCTGAATGTTAGAATTAAGTAGAATTTGACTTCAGTTTAATAAACGTTTAAAGCCACCCTAAACGGCTTCCCAATATTGTCTGAAACGTCACTAAAGCGTCCTATTCTGTCAGTCATCGCCATTTCGCCCAACCACCGAGTGTCACGTCACATCCAGCTCCAACACCTCCCAATTATCTACCTTCAGTGCAACATTTCTTGTCATTTTCAGTCCAAACTGTATTCTCTCTTAAAAAAAGGGGGGGGGGGGGGGTTCGAGGTCGTGTTTTTTTGTCTGTAGAAATCACAACATCTGTTGTCGAAAGGGACGGAAGCAATGAAGAAAAACAAAAAATATAAATCCACACAGAGAGCAATCTTTTGGGGCTTTCAACTCATCGGCTGATATGCTGTCACTACGATGAACGAGGGGCACTGGGGGGGGGGGGTGCCTTGGGGGGGGGGGGGGGGGGGTGCCTGTCCCTCAACCACACAAAGTTGATCATCACCGGGGCACCAGAACGCCGTAACTCAGTTTTAGCACCACAGACACGGAGCCCTGGCTCAGAAGGGCTGAGGGGGGGTCGGCAGAAGGGCTGAGGGTGTGAGAAGGCAGCTGTGCACAGCTGGTCCACCAACACGGTGTGTGAAGGAGGGGGAGGAGACGCCATCGGCGACGACCGGAGGAGCAGCTCTTTGTCCTGGTTAGGAGGCGGCCTTCGTCGGCGAACAGGCCAATGTCATCTTTCTTAGCGGCTGATCCACCAGCAGAGACAGGCTGGGTGATTGGGCACCTGCTGCCTGTCTCTCTGCTGCCCTCTAGGCTCCACACTAGGCATGGCGGTTTGTGCTTCGACGCTTTGGCCTGAGAGGGGGGACCTCTCTGAACAAGCTGATGTACCTTTTGCAGGTTCATTTCGATACTTAAGATACTGTATATTAATTCTAGTATACTACTACTCTGCTATTTTGTGTATCTGTTTTGTCAAGTCTGCCATGGGCAGGAAGTGCTGATGTCATCATGTCCATTTAAGTGCTGGCATGGGTCTCACTACACTGTATTCTGGTGTGAAAGCTTGGCGGGGGGGGGGGGGGGGGGGGTTATGGGGTGATGTTTAGGGGTTGGAGTTATGGTTAAGGATGGAGTTGGGGGTTAAGATTGAGATCTGAGCAGTGGGGGTTGAGGTTAGGGGATGGAGTTTGGGGTTCAGGTGAGGGGGGTAGGGGTTAAGAGTGAGATTTGACGGGTGGGGTAAGGGGTGAGGTTTGGGGATGGAGTCGGGGGGGTTGAGGTTCGGGTGATGGGGATTCCCAACCAAAAGGGAGAGGGTGTTATCTCACAATCCATTCACACGCTATTAAGAACACTGTGGCAGGCAGGCCCAGTTCTGATTGGCTGGCTTCTCTGATTGAAGAGCATGCGCTAGATTGCAGTCAGCCACATCAGTGGAAAGTCACATGACTTTCCTTTTTCTCTCTCTCCCTCTGACATCACAAAGCACCAACACCGACAGAACTACCAGGGATGTAGAAAAAAGATTGAAAATCCCTCCTGTTGAAGGGGGGGGGGGGGAGGGGGGGGAAGTACTGGGAACCCGGACTGGTTCCAAACCCGTAATACTCCTCCTGGATCCTCCAGAACCCACAGGAGCAGGCCTTGTTCCAAACCAAACCCCTCGGACCGCCCTCTCCAGCACTGGTGGCCAATAGGAAGGTTGAATCGGGAAGGTTGGAGTCATGAAGGCCCCACCTCTCACTACAGCAAGGATGGTTAGCATCCCATGACTAGGATGCAGGGTTTAGTGCCTAGGATGCAGGGTTTAGTGCCTAGGATTCAGGGTTTAGTGCCTAGGATGTAGGGTTTAGGCGTTGATTTGGAACAGCACGCTTATCTGAGGGGCTCAGAGTCACCTCTCTTGCGTCACTCACAGTTACACAGACAAACATGCATTTTAAGAGTCACAGAAAAGGGTTAACAAACTGCCCTTTTCCATTGTCAAGTGCAAGGGCGGCCAATGGAAGGTTAGTGGCGGTTTGGCTTCATCTATCCCGATTGGCTCTCTGCGGCGCCAGTCTAGGATTTCCACCAAACAACAAACGGGGGGAGGGGGAGGGGAGGAGTTAGGACTGTGGAGTGATGAGTTGAGTAGGGGGCGGGAGGAGGGGGGCTCTAACAGTCTGTGGGTGAGGGATGGGATTAGGATGAGGAGAGTGTGTGCAGGGGGACCAGGGTCAGGGCTAGGGCCCCCCAGTCGGTGTGCTGTCCTGGGCTGACTGCTCCTCCGCCCCCCCCGGGGCCTGTCCAGTCAGCTGGAGGTCAGAGTGGGGGTCGACGGGGGTCAGGGTGATCTCCATCTCGCTCCGGTCCTCCAGCACCTGCAGTCGCGGATTTCTCTGGATCACCTCCACCATGGTCCTGCCCCCGACCTCCCAACCCGCCTGTCCCACCGGGCTCTGCAGGAGCAGAACGGGCCTGGGCGCCCCCTCCTGGCCGGCCTGGCATTGCACCACCACCCCCCGGGGCCCCTGGACGGCCCCCTCCCCCACCAGCCCCTGCTGCTCCTGGATCACAAACTCCAGCAGCTGGGAGGAGGCGCAGGAGGAGGTGGAAGAGGAGCAGGCCTTCTGGATCACGCCTCCTGTGATGATGGAGGTCTGGGTGACGGCGGGAAGAGGAGGAGGAGGGGGAAGGGCGTCTTCTGGTCGGGTCTTCCTGGGACGGCCTCTCTTGCGTTTGGGAGGGGCCGGCGCCCCCCCGGGGCCCGAGGTCCCGCACGCAGCTGCGGGCGTCTCCGCCGCTCGTTTGGGTGCCGCCCGCGCGCGCTGCACCACGGAGGTCACTGCGGCGGGCGCCACGGTGACAGGAGGGGGCGGGGCTTTGGCCGACTCTCTGTCGTACGATAGACTGAGGCTCTGGGGGAGGATCATGAGGGGGAGGGCCCCGCCTTGCTGCTGGGGCAGGGTCGCCATGGCGATGACCTTGACCCCGGAGTCCTTGGGCGCGAGCGAGGGGGGCGAGGAGCGCACGGAGAGCTGGGTCTTGTCGGGGACAGAGCTCCGGGGGAGGAGCTTGGGGTAGCTCTTCATCAGAGCCTCCACCTGGAGGTCGCGACCCCCGGGACGAACCAGCTCCTGTCCCTTATAGGCCGGCTTGTCGCTAGGCGGCGGTTTCCCCGGCGACGACTGCTCTCCGCCTTCCTTCTCCCTCTGGGGAGGAGACAGAATACATGCATCAATGGACCACAGCAACTTATAAACACACAGGTATACAATGTGGGAGTCAGGTGGCTGAGCGGTTCTGGAATCGGGCTAGTAATCTGAAGGTTGCCAGTTCGATTCCCGGCCGTGCCAAATGACGTTGTGTCCTTGGGCAAGGCACTTCACCCTACTAGCCTCGGGGGAATGTCCCTGTACTTACTGTAAGTCGCTCTGGATAAGAGTGTCTGCTAAATGTAAAAATGTAAATGTAATACAATACACAACACAAGTGCACACAGGTATACAGTACACAGGTACACACACACACACACACACACACTCACACACAGGTTGTACCTTCAGTTCAGAAGCACTGCCCTCCAGGTCGGCCCCTCCCCCCTTGGACTGGGAGGAGTTTTTCTTCACCACCTTGGCAGGCTTGGCTGGGCCTCCTGTCAGGGCAGCATACTGTTACTAGGGAGGCGTTAATGAACCTGGCCATTCTCTCCCTACAGCTTCCAGGCAACTCATACTACAGCACCCCAACCACTTTCAACGACAATAACCACTTATTTCATCATAAATAAGAACACAGAAGCAGGAACTATCTAAATAATTTCACAGCTACATCTACAGCTACTACAGGGACAGCTACGTACGTTTAGTTTGCTAGGCCAGCTAGTTTTCCTGTCTGCCTGATTTGCCATGGCCGAGAGCTAAGTGGCTAGGTTGCAGAACCTAGTAAAAACGGTCTGTGAGGGGCCAGGGGCAGGTCAGGAGGGGCAGGGGCAGGAGGGACAAGGCAGGAGGGGCAGGTCGGGAGGGTAGGAGGGGCAGGGCAGGAGGGGCTGGGGCAGAAGGGGTAGGGTCAGGAGGGGCAGGTCAGGAGGGGCAGGGCAGGAGGGGCAGGTCAGGAGGGGCAGGGCAGGAGGGGCAGGGCAGGAGGGGCAGGGCAGGGCAGGAGGGGCGGGTCAGGAGGTGCAGGGCAGGAGGGGCAGGTCAGGAGGTGCAGGGCAGGAGGGGCAGGGCAGGAGGGGCAGGGCAGGGCAGGAGGTGCAGGGCAGGAGGGGCAGGGCAGGAGGGGCAGGGCAGGAGGGGCAGGGCAGGAGGGGCAGGGCAGGAGGGGCAGGGCAGGGCAGGGCAGGAGGGGCAGGTCAGGAGGTGCAGGGCAGGAGGGGCAGGTCAGGAGGTGCAGGGCAGGAGGGGCAGGGCAGGGCAGGAGGGGCAGGTCAGGAGGTGCAGGGCAGGAGGGGCAGGGCAGGAGGGGCAGGTCAGGAGGGGCAGGGCAGGGCAGGAGGGGCAGGTCAGGAGGTGCAGGGCAGGAGGGGCAGGGCAGGAGGTGCAGGGCAGGAGGGGCAGGGCAGGAGGGGCAGGTCAGGAGGTGAAGGGCAGGAGGGGCAGGTCAGGAGGTGCAGGGCAGGAGGGGCAGGGCAGGAGGGGCAGGGCAGGAGGGGCAGGTCAGGAGGTGCAGGGCAGGAGGGGCAGGTCAGGAGGTGCAGGGCAGCAGGGGCAGGTCAGGAGGTGCAGGGCAGGAGGGGCAGGGCAGGAGGGGCGGGGCAGGAGGGGCAGGTCAGGAGGGGCAGGGCAGGGCAGGAGGGGCAGGTCAGGAGGTGCAGGGCAGGAGGGGCAGGTCAGGAGGGGCAGGGCAGGAGGGGCAGGGCAGGAGGGGCAGGGCAGGAGGGGCAGGTCAGGAGGTGAAGGGCAGGAGGGGCAGGTCAGGAGGTGCAGGGCAGGAGGGGCAGGGCAGGAGGGGCAGGTCAGGAGGGGCAGGGCAGGGCAGGAGGGGCAGGTCAGGAGGTGCAGGGCAGGAGGGGCAGGTCAGGAGGTGCAGGGCAGGAGGGGCAGGGCAGGAGGGGCAGGGCAGGAGGGGCAGGGCAGGAGGGGCAGGTCAGGAGGGGCAGGGCAGGGCAGGAGGGGCAGGTCAGGAGGTGCAGGGCAGGAGGGGCAGGTCAGGAGGGGCAGGGCAGGAGGGGCAGGGCAGGAGGGGCAGGTCAGGAGGTGAAGGGCAGGAGGGGCAGGTCAGGAGGTGCAGGGCAGGAGGGGCAGGGCAGGAGGGGCAGGTCAGGAGGTGAAGGGCAGGAGGGGCAGAGCAGGAGGGGCAGGGCAGGGCAGGGCCTACCTGCCAGGGCGGCGGAGGTGACGAGCTCGGCCTGGCTGCAGCGAGGGTTGACAATGTGCTCCTGCACCAGGAAGCGGGCAATCTCCACCACCGTGTCGAAGGAGCGCTTCAGGATCTTCTGAGCCCAGTCACAGATCAGCTCACACGCCGCCTCCGTCACTTCCTGTTTGTACGTCTGCACCAACTCCGTCAGCTCCGACTGGAGGAGGAGAGAGAGGGGAGGGGAGAGAGGACAGAGGGGAAGGGAGGATTTTATTGTGACCTTTGTTTATCTGAAATCATGGTAGCGCAGTGTAGCTTACTGTATCTATCTATTTAGTCCAGTGTAGAGTAGTATATTGTAGTGTAGTTTATCTTAGTGTAGCGTAGAGTAGTGTAGTATAGTGTAGTATACTGAGGTGTAGTGTATCTTTGTGTAGCGTAGAGTAGTGTAGTATAGTGTAGTATACTGAGGTGTAGTGTATCTTTGTGTAGCGTAGAGTAGTGTAGTATACTGAGGTGTAGTGTATCGTAGTGTAGTGTAGAGTAGTATAGTATAGTGTAGTGTAGTATAGTGTATTATACTGAGGTGTAGTGTATCGTAGTGTAGAGTAGTGTAGTATACTGAGGTGTAGTGTATTGTAGTGTAGTGTAGAGTAGTGTAGTGTAGAGTAGTGTAGTATACTGAGGTGTAGTGTATCGTAGTGTAGAGTAGTGTAGTGTATTGAGGTGTAGTGTATCTTTGTGTAGTATAGTGTAGTATACTGAGGTGTAGTGTATCTTTGTGTAGTGTAGTGTAGAGTAGTGTAGTGTAGTATATTGAGGTGCAGTGTATCTTTGTGTAGTGTAGTGTAGAGTAGTATAGTGTAGTATACTGAGGTGTAGTGTATCTTTGTGTAGTGTTGTGTAGTGTAGTGTAGAGTAGTGTAGTGTATTGAGGTGCAGTGTATCTTTGTGTAGTGTAGTGTAGAGTAGTGTAGTGTAGTATATTGAGGTGTAGTGTATCTTTCTGTAGTGTAGTGTAGAGTAGTGTAGTGTAGTATATTGAGGTGTAGTGTATCTTTGTGTAGTGTAGTGTAGAGTAGTGTAGTGTAGTATATTGAGGTGTAGTGTATCTTTCTGTAGTGTAGTGTAGAGTAGTGTAGTGTAGTATATTGAGGTGTAGTGTATCTTTGTGTAGTGTAGTGTAGAGTAGTGTAGGGTAGTATATTGAGGTGTAGTGTATCTTTCTGTAGTGTAGTGTAGAGTAGTGTAGTGTAGTATATTGAGGTGTAGTGTATCTTTGTGTAGTGTAGCAGTGTGTAACTCGTACCGGGTCGTTTTTGAGGTCCAGGCTTGGCAGTAGAGGCATGTTCAGCACAGTCTTCCTGCGAATTCCACTATAACAATACGTAACTACCCGTTAAGGAAGAGTCAGTCACACAACTTTTCAACAATTCCAAACACGTTGACAAACACACTGAGCTACTAACAAAACAAAAATGTATACATGCACTAGACCTCATTTTAAGAGATTTATCTGAATACCAAATGCATCTCTCCTCAATCCAACCTTACAGTCATCTAGTGTTTCCGTGTGTGTGTGTGCGTGTGTGAGGTCAGCGGTGGAGACCGCTGTCCAGCAGCAGGATATTTGGACTGGCCCCGCCCTCCCAGCCTGCGAGCCTTGATGTTGGGGAAGATGTCTCGGATGATCTTCCCAAAGTTAGCAGCACTCAGGGGCCTGTGCTGCAGGTTGTCACAGTATCTTCTGTGGGAGGAGAGAGGAGTGTGAAAAAAGGTGCAGTCATATTTCCTTACTACTGACCCCTAGTCCCTGACCCATGACCCAGTCCCTGACCTACTTCCTGACCCCAGACCCAGTCCCTGACCCCAGACCTAGTCCCTGACCCAAGACCCAGTCCCTGACCCCAGACCTAGTCCCTGACCCAAGACCCAGTTCCTGACCCAGTCCCTGACCCAGTATCTGACCCCAGTCCCTGACCCCAGTCCCAGTTCTTGACCCCAGACCTAGTCCCCTGACCCCTGATCCAGTCTCTGACCTAGTCCCTGACCCCAGACCCAGTCCCTGACCCCAGACCCAGTCCCTGACCCCAGATCCAGTCCCTGACCCTGGAGGAGGGGAGCCTACTTGTACGTCTCGTAGACGTCCTGCTTGGGCAGGCAGGTGTCCGCGTGCTCCTCCAGGTGACTGCGGATCCAGTTACAGGTGTGCAGCTGGTCGGCCGTGTTGAAGGAGCTGGAGTCTCCTCCTGGTCCTCCTCCTCCGCCACTGCTACTGCTGCACAGAGAGAGACATGAGAGGGCGAGAGAGAAAGCACAGTCTCCCCATAGACAGATATTCCAGTGTCGGGCCAGCTCACCTCTTCTCCCCAGCGCTGGGTCCTGAGGGCAGCTGCAGGTAAAGGTACAGCTTGTCGCTGTCTGAGAAATGCTGCACCTCTTTCTGCGCGGGGCAAGGAAGCGAGACAGCAGAGACTTTAACCATCACTATATCAGGTTAAGGGCCTTGACATAAGTACTTTGAACTACTAATGAGTTCTTCTGAATGCTAAGAAATACTTTGAAATACAAACTCTTTCTCTGAGTAGTGGGCTGCTTACCAGGATGCTTTCCACTTTACCCTGGACGCTCTTCCTGGAAGACCAATCACACTTGAGTTAAGCACCACAGACCAATGGCACACACTCGCAGTAGACACGACAGTCCAATCACAGGCAGGAGTTAGAACCAACAGACCAATCACTCTTGAGTTAGACATAACAGACCAATCACACACACGAGTTCGACATGACCGACCAATCACACACGAGACTTAGACCCAACACACCAATCACACGCAAGAGTTCTTCCACAACACGCAGAAACAAAACAAAACCCCCGCGTGTCGAAAGATGCCGATCATATCGCCGATGGCGACGAAGAGGAGGATCGCGGCCACGGTGACAGAGGTGGAACTTACGACACGTTGCTCCCCAGCTTCTGCACCATCCTGCTGGGCTCCGTGTCGCCATCCACCGCCTCCAGCCCCTCCCTCCTGGAGGGGTCCGCCTTCAGCCTCTCCTCCGTCATGGTTGGCTCACGCAGCGGTGGCAAACCGCTCCCCGAGGCCTCTGGGAAATACCAACAGCACAGCTGGGTGACATCATATCCTGCTTTGACCTCATTCCGTCAAATCCCTGTGGTGGAAAGGACACCCCCCACCCAGGTATAGCTCAAGAAAGGTGAGCCTAAGCCAAGAGTCCTCGAACACAACGTAAGTGCTTAGGCAGAGAGCTATGGCCTATCCCAAAGGATAACTCGAAGGTGCAGCTCAATGGCTCTTTTTTTAATCCGTACCATGTGACCAAACCTCCGACTCTGGTCTGTGAGAGGCTGGAACTGGACGGCTGTCTTGATAAGGACACTAGTGATCCCAATGAGCAGTCCTCTACAGCCTCGTCTCCAGCCACCACCCCTGAATCGACCTCACGACAACATCATCATCTGTATGTGTTCAGAGAGAACTTACCACATTCTTACGCCGAGTCAATAACACCAAAGACAGCCTTCTGCTCGTGGTTTTTCCATTTCACAGAGTGAAAGCAGAAGCCGGTGCTTTCTCATCTTGACTATGCCTCGCCGCGTCATCCGCACAATCACACTTCTGCTGTCTAAGTTGTGTTAGTCTATCGCCATTCGTTTCTATGACACCCCAGTGGTGATGGTGCTGTTCTCGACCACAAACAGAGACTCTCAAGCCACAACATCAGTCCTGCTCAGTGACACTACTCTGTAGAGACAGGATAAATGAGAACTGCATACTGCCGTTTCATGAACAATCTATAAAACTCGAGGCTTTCAGACATAAGTCTTTGACAAAAGGGAGCAGATCTTTTCTCACTAGACAACCACCTTATCTCCAGTGAGACTATTTGGTTGTGTTGTCACATCCTCAGATGCTGAATGAATACTCGGTCTTAATGAAGAGTTATTGTTTTATTATTTTTTACAAGTCATTACGAATGCGTTATAATTATTGAGATCACATTATATATAAAAAAAGACTTCATGAGTTGGTGGAGTAGCAGGTCAATTTAATTTGTTCGAAGGGAAATAGTGAACGTAAATCTCATAATGTTTATAATGTCAATAACATATATTATCTACTGCATTTTTAAATAGTAAAGATAAACCAAGTGCACTCCAGCAAGGTGAAATAATGCTCTAACAAACTGCTTCAGAGACACTCCCACTACGGTGCCGCACTCTAGGTTCGGACAAAAATAAAAACGGGAGTAAAACGAGAAATACCAGCATGCTTTGTCTGCATGGTTACAAATGTAGGGGACGGGGTAAGCGACTGAGCACTCAGCGTTTCCCTTAATAGAACTATGATTGAAAAGCTTTTGCACACATGGAAATTAGGAATGGCGCATTGACTGTTTTTAGCCATGACTGTCTCTGTCAAGCCTTCTCACGCGGCTGTCACTAGCGCCAGCCGTAATACTACGAGTAGGGGAGGCATGATGTTGGTCACAACCCGCACCTGTCACATCGCCCATACATAGAGCGATCGGCTTTGCTCGCATATCGATGACAGTTAATTTCTCCGTGCTAACTTAAGCTTATTTTCATAATGTTTAGCCTTTAAACCGATTTGCTCATTCATACAGTGGCCGTGCGCGGTCTCTTCCCGCTCTTATGGATTTGCCCACCACTACATGGTCCGCTAGCTAGCCTCACGCTGGCTGTCAGTGTCACATACAAAGCTAGCTAGCCACCTAGTTATTCAAGAATAAGCATGCAGTCATGCGTGAGCTATTACAGTTACAACTCATATAGCTGCATACGACAGGCAAATAACACACGTAGATAGCCACCAATACATTTAGTTTAGGTGTACAGAAACAGCTGTCTAGCGTTGTAGCTACGTTAGCTTGCATAGTAATTCGCTCTAGCTAGCAAGCTATCCAAATTGCTGTCCAAGCTAGCTTGTACTGCTAAGCTAACGGTAGCAAGCAATGAAACACCTTTAAAAACATGACTTTTGACAGAATTCAAACTTTAAAATACAGTCTATGTGCAGTAGTTAAACTGGATGTATTATTATACAACATATATGTTAAAACACATTCGAGTATTTATTTTGTGAAAGAAAAAGAAAGTACCTGAGCCAAAGATACAGCAAAAATCCCCTTTCAGATTTTTTTGTGATTGGACAACTATGTCATGTCTGCCTGACTACAAAGCAAACGTCTATTCCAATTGGATGATTGTTCCATCTCTACATGGATACCAAGATCAACTAAAATTCAATTGGTTGAAAAGCTTTATTTTCTTGCTTAAGAATTTTGTAATTGGATGTGTTTTCTCGGTCTGCCCAGTAACTGAGCTTATGAATCGTCTGATGAAATCTACCTAGGGACAAACATCTGATTGGATAACACAGTTGGAATATATCTTTTAAGGTTGCCAGCGTTTAGAATCCCCGATTTTAGTTTTCACTTCATATTTAGGGTTTGTTGTATAGGAATTTTGTAAGGCAACGATACAATTCCACCTCATGCACTGCAAAAATATTTTCTTACGTATTTTATCACAACATTATGTTCTATTTAACCATTATGTCTCCAACCACAAAGTCATGACAGAGCAGAGAAACAAGTGAACCTGGCAACATAGATACACAAACTGTTGTGTCGTCAGTTCCGCCTCATTCGGCAACAGCAAACATGGACCCCAACGGTGTAAAGCTAAATTTCTGGGAGAATGGACCAAAACCCGGACAATTTTATTCATTTCCTGGCAACAGTCAGATCCCAGGATGCGGTCCTGTAAAACACACACTGTATGTAAACTCTTTTATTGACTTTTATACGTTTTTTTAAAATCAGATTCTGCCTAACAAACTGATCCGCACTTTCAGTTTCCTCAATGCGCTGCATTGCTGTATCATCATGGTGGTTGATCGCTAGCACCAAAGTAGCTTATTAGCTAGCTAACAAGCCAGCTACTTTGATGAATAGCTAAGTTATTGATCGTAGTTGGTCTTTAATTGATCGCTCAGCATTCAAACCAACTTATGTTGCTCGAAGCTTGTAAAAATATAAAATCAGTTGAATACATGACTAGTCTGCACACTATATATAGTTAGCAACCGGCCCACTAGCTTCGCTAGCCAGCTAGTTAGCTCAAACGAATTGTCAACTAAGATTCCTTCCGTTGTGTTTATAATCGTTGAAGGATACAGGATCCAGTCGTTTCGTTAACTGGTTCATGTCATACACATTTAATACCTGTTTTATTAGGATCTATATTTTTAAATGCATGTACAACTATCTAACTATCTATTCTGTCCCTATGCAACAAGATCAGTCATTTAACACTATAAACTAAATTATCCATCTTTACACCTCTACTCCCCCCTTTGGTCCATCTTACACCAGGAACCCCATGGTGACGGGCACGTCAGTACTGGGCGTCAAATTCACAGGTGGCGTCATCATCGCGGCCGACATGCTGGGATCCTACGGTTCTCTGGCGCGGTTCCGTAACATTTCCCGTCTGATGAAGGTGAACGACAACACCATCTTAGGGGCTTCAGGGGACTACGCCGACTACCAGTACATGAAGCAGATCATCGAGCAGATGGTGTAAGTCTTAGCGATGGGGGGTGGCGGGGTGTGGATAGCACAGGAGAGGAGCATTATTTGGGGAAGATGTGAGAGGGAGGGGAGATGATAAAGAGCTGCGTGAGATTAATCGAGAGGTGAAGAGCAGCCATTCAACATGAAAGGGTTCAGTAAAGTGACTGGAGATGGTATAAAAAAAAAGCTACACATAACTGGTACAGTCCCATCAGCGTGCTCCACCCACTGCCCTGTGGAGCTCCAGTGACCCGGTCATGTGTGGTTTGTGTCCCAGGATCGATGAGGAGCTGTTGGGAGACGGCCACAGCTACAGCCCCAAGGCTGTCCACTCCTGGCTGACGAGGGTCATGTACAACCGGCGCAGCAAGATGAACCCCCTCTGGAACACTGTGGTCATTGGTGGTTTCTACAACGGAGAGAGGTGGGCTATCCTGGATCTCTTGTCACTTATAACTAGCTTCCTACTCAGCTTTAGTGCTGGTTATTCCCAGGTGAAGCAATTCACCTGGATAATAGATAACAGGCCTGGGTCCTGACCCATGGAGTGTGTGTGTGCATTTTCGAAGCTATTTTGCCAGTTAGCTAGCAAACTCCGAGCTAGCTTGCTTCTAGTATGCTGTTTGGCTATATCAAAATCAGTTTTTTTTTTCTCAACGTTTTCTTCCAGCTTCCTGGGTTACGTGGACAAATTGGGCGTGGCCTACGAGGCACCCACCGTGGCGACGGGCTTCGGGGCGTACCTAGCGCAGGTGAGGAGGCTGGCGGACAGGGAGGAGATGCTGCCCTCTGAGACGGATGCAGCGACACGTCACTCACACTTCCATCACATTCATTTAGCAGACGCCTTTATCCAAAGCGACATAACATCCTTTCATGGCGGCATGAAATGATGGATTTGAAGTGGATAAAAGGTGCAAGAAGTACATCTCGGCTACAGGGCACAGTGATATCTCAGCTGCAGTGTAACAATAACAGTACAGTACAGCAAAACTGGTTTTCCTTGGAAAGGCTTCATACAACAGTGCATGTGACGTCATAGCTGGGTGTGTGTGTGTGTGTCCCTGCAGCCCCTGATGAGGGAGGTGGTGGAGAACAAGGTGGAGATCACGAAGCAGGAGGCCAGAGCCCTGGTGGAGCGCTGCCTCAAAGTGCTGTACTACCGTGACGCCCGCTCCTACAACAGGGTACAGCTCTCCTACCAGCCCCCAGGCCTTCCTTCTATACCCTTTTCCTCCTCCTCAGGGAATAGAATATATGAGGATGAATTGTCAGATGACACAGCTATCCTGAACTGCTGCACATGGAGACAGTGACTCAACAGATTTTCTGGTTCCCAAGGCTTCCCTAGCCCTAACCCCCCCCCATCCCCCCCCCCCCACACACACACACACTAGGTTCCTGAGCAGGTGTGGTTATTAACAGTTGTGTTTGTAATGTTATTTCAGCACGAGATCGCCATAGTAACAGAAGATGGAGTGACAATCGAAGGTCCCCTCTCCTCAGAGACAAACTGGGACATCGCCAACATGGTCAGGTAGGTCGTGACTCACACAGCCGCACGGTTACAAAGATATCATCGTTAAGGCATACGTAGGACTCCACCACAGGCTGTGACTCATACTGTACAGAAGCAAGAATCCAAATTATTTTCTATTTCCAGTTTGTACTGAAGCTCTGTAGCTTTTTTTTTTGTTATGCTGTGTAATGTTGCGTGGCAGGTCACACGAATTTCACTGTCCTGATGACGCTATGCTACTCTGTGCATGTGCAATAAAGCACTTTGTCTTTGAATACTGTCAGATATATTCTAACCCAACGCCATCTTCTCTTCTCTTGCAGTGGTTTTGAGTGAAGACAGTGCTTCAGTACTATACCAGCAGCCACACATATTTAGTCTGTTCGATGACATTCTGAAACGTTACCGCTTTGAAAACACCGCTATATGTCCCATTTAGTTATTTTTCTCCACTTTCCCTCTTTTGTAAAATGACAAATAAATGTTAAATCGTATCGTTTTTGATTCAATTCTTACCAAAAAAGGAAATACAGTGTGTTTAGATTTTGCGTATTTAACTTGTTAAATCCTGGTCTGAAAAAGCTGGGGAGAGGGAGAGACTGAAGTACCTCTACACTGCTGGAGTTGATTTAATCCACCTGATGAAGAAACCAACAACCTGTTTTATATTCATTCATGTTTGTGGCCCAGGGCTTATTGTAAGCATACATATTGTATGACCATGGAAGCCCTTCATGCACAGTGATATCCCCACAGCTGCTACAACTAAGAACACAGGCAGGAGAGCATCCTAGAATCTTTATTTACACTAAGAATACAAAAGACTACAGTATATACAAAGCAGTAGGGAAGGATACATCAAAATCAGAATGACTATGATTGGGTTCACAATGTATACTGATGAATCAAACAAAACTTTTCAACTTGGGACAGCAGTGATTTGTACTCTAAGCATGGTTTGGTAGTGAACATGCAGACTCATCAGGCACAGCAAAAGGTATGATGGTAAACATAATCTGGTGTGTGTCTTGGCCCAGGTGGGATTAACATTCAGTAAGGCCAGTTAAACGTTTCTCCTGGAGAGGACAGATGCTGTCTGGACTGACCAGTTACAGAGAAAGGAAGGTTTCCATAGTAATGTCACATGTACATACTTTATTTAACATTCCTACAGGATTCCAACAGAGTGCAGGAAACAACATTCACACAGCTGTTCGTCATACAAAAAGGTACAAAAAGAAAAGCTAAACACATGATCAAGTTATTGTTACTTGGACTGTCGTCAAGGAGACTGTGCTAGCATCATGCTCTCACGAGAGCTGGGTGGGTTTGGGGTTGTCGTCATGGAGATGGGGGGCCACCAATGAGGACTTTAGTCTGTAGTCACATGGTCTCAGAGCACTGGGTCTAGTATCAGAAGTAGTGTTGATGGGTTTTTCTTTCTTTTACCAGTGTTCTGGTACCACTACAGTATATTGGTACTGTATGGTCAGTTTTGCATACAGACTAGTGTGTATTGGACCCAGGGGCCCCACTAGGGTTTGTTCTTCTGGAGAGAGGCAGAGGAGCGTGTCTTCATGTACGGAGTGACCTCCTTCTCCTCGAAGCCGTGGAAGGACTCCAGGTCACTGTCTCTCTCAAACACCTGCCTGATCGCCTGCATGTCTCCCTTGAGGGAGGGGCTCTCACATTGGGCCCTCCACGCCGCCGCCTTTCTCCCCCCCTCCTCACCGGCCGTCTCCTCCTGTTTCTCCTGCGCCGACTCGTCCCTCCCCCTCTCCTCCGCTTTTACTTGCACTGGTTCACCGGCTGAGCTGTTCTCCTCCCCCTCCTCATCTTCTTCATCCTCCTCCTCATCCTCCTCCTCCTCACCCTCCTGCTCCTCTTCACCCAATTGCTCCTCCTCCAGGGAGCCAATGAGAACCTCCGTGAGGACCCGGGTGATGTCGGCCGCCTCGTCCTCCACCTCCTCCAGCGGTGGCGTGCACACGATGTTGAACGAGCGCGCCAGGATCCGGGGCCTCTCCCCCAGGCAGGTGACCAGCTCCCCCAGCCAGCCGGCCACCTTCACCGCCAGGCCCCCCAGCCCCAGCCCCACGCCACCCCCACCCCCGGCCACCAGGTGGCGCCAGCGCGCCTGCAGGAACTCGCGGAGCACGGGCCCCACGCACACCTCCAGGGGCTGCAGGCGGGAGGAGCAACCAATGGGGATGACGGCGGGGATGGTGGCGGTCTGGCTGAGGGCCGCCAGGAAGTCGTTGGCTAGGTGTCCCCGGTGGGTGTCCATGACCAGCAGCCGCTTGCTCGTCCGCTCCTGCTGCCCCCACACCCTGGACAGCCACAGCTGCAGCCGCTGGGCGTCGCTGAAGCCCTCCGCCCGCGCCTCCACCAGCACCGACCCGGGGATGGGCTCATGGGAGGCGGGCAGCTCGCCCCGGAGGAACACCATGGGGCTCAGCAGGGTGCCGTCGGCGCAGGCGGCCAGGAGCACGTCCAGGGACGCCTCGCCCTCCCCGAACATCTGCAGGGCGGCAGGGCTGCCCTCGGCCAGCAGCCCCGCGTCCACGAACAGCGCCAGCTCGTCCAGCGCGGCCATGTCGCCCGGCTTGTGCCCCTGGGCGCGGACCTGCTTGGCCACGAAGCGCGTGAAGATGCGCGTGCTCTCGAACACGTTCCGGGGCAGCGGCGGCTTGACGGCCGACGCCAGCGACGCCTGCAGGCCCAGGTTGTGGCGCAGCATGAACTCCACCGCCCACTCGTAGAAGTCGGCGATGTCGCGGGCCTCCTCCAGCGCGTCGCTGGCCGTCTGCAGCAGGTTGTCCTCGTTGACGGGCAGCTGCTGCTCGCGGCGGCTCAGGACCCACTCGGCGATGCGGTCCGAGCACCAGCGCCACTCCTTCAGCAGCCTCAGGCGGTCCTGGTGCTGGGCCCAGGCCCGGATGGCGTAGGGCCGCGCCCCGTAGCGCAGGGAGGCCTGGGGGAGGCCGTTGCACAGCGCGTACAGGACGATGCTCAGCTGGCGCACCGTCAGGGGCTTGTGGAGCGGCGAGAAGGAGGAGGAGGAGGACACGGAGGAGGCGGCGGAGGACCGGTACCTGGCCACCGCCTCCAGGAGAGCCTTCTTCCCCTGCGGAGGGAGTTCCTTCCCCGGCTCCGGGTGCCCCTCCCTCACGCCGTCCCGGATGGAGGCCAGCGAGCCCAGCAGCCTGATGGTGAAGGCGGGGGGCGAGGGGGCGGGCGTGGGCGGCCGGGACGAGGACAGCAGGGGCTTGATGGAGACCTGAGTGCTGCTGGAGAGGTGGAGGGGGATGAAGGAGCCAGACACCAGGGAGGAGGGAACACTAGGACAGGGTGGCACAGCACTTTAGTTTCACTTATTTTAACAGGATATATCATCTTATCGTACATATATATATATATCATTTTATTCATTGTATTTTTTTTTGTACTGTTTTATCAGGTCTAATGTTTTTTATATTTTACATGTTATTATCCTGAATGTATGTACAATTTTGGCATGTAAAGCACTTTGTAAATGTGTTTTGAAAAGTGCTTTACAAATAAGGATCAATATAAGTATTGTAATATTACACACACAAAAAAGCGATGTTTTGTTTGGAGTTATGGTTTGTGAAAAGCCTCAAAAGATAGGATATAACAAATTCATACCTAACTAAACCGATCTTGGAAGTTTGTTCAAACTTGTTCAGTTGAAGTTATTTAAATAGAATATAAAAATTGTGTTTTTATATTAAAAGTATGTTATTGTGTATACTACAGTGAAGGTGTTCTGTACCTTGAAGGGGCTGGGTATGGGTCGTCTATCAAATCAGGTCCATCTGAAATCACAGGAAACATCAGCAGAATGGGTTTTAATCGCCATGAAAGTTTGCACAAAGAAGGAATTTACTTTGTCAGGAAGGTGCATACATTCAACATATAGGAGTAAATCTTAAATAAGTGGTGTAAGTTTAAAGAAGTCTAACTATACCATACAAAAGGTGCAAAGTCTAATGAACTAATACTAACTGATACTAAGGGGACAGGTATGTAAAATAATGACACACACCCTCTCTTTCTGTCTCTCCCTCTCTCGTCTCTCTGTCTTACTGTCTGGCTGTTTATCTCTCCATCTCTCTTGCTGTCGTCTCTCTCTTGCTGTCTCTCTCCGCTTCTATCTTCCTCTCTCTAGAGAATTAGCTGGCGTTATATCCAGGTGTGTGTGTTGGCTGGTGTTATATATCCAGGTGTGTGTGTTGGCTGGTGTTATATCCAGGTGTGTGTGTTGGCTGGTGTTATATCCAGGTGTGTGTGTTGGCTGGTGTTATATATCCAGGTGTGTGTGTGTGTACCGCTGAAGCTGCAGGCCAGGTGTTCAGGGTGGTCAGTCAGGTGGTTGGCCATCATGTCTCCGATGGTGGAGGAGTAACCACACGACGTGCACCTCATCTTGCTCTCCCTGGAACGCAGCCCGCACACACACACAGAGAAAGTTACACAGAGACGCACGTGCGAATGCCCACGTACACAAACACCGACGCGCGCACACACACGTCCAGGTGAGACAGGGGGAGACACAGAGCCTAGGTTGTGAGAGGGGAGTAGGGTGGGAGGAGCCTGTTTACCTGGGGTAGGAGGTGTACAAGGTCTCATACTTGGTGGTGGTCTTACGGGTCACATGGTTACTGCAGAAAAACAGCAGCATCAGTATCTCACAAGACAGGAACATCAACTTACTATGATCCATTATCCTTCTACATTATAATAATTTTATTTAAATGATATAATTATTATTTGTACTTTTATCTCTGATCTATCTGAGCAATCTTCTCCCTGCAGCAGCGACACACTTCATGTGAACAGGGGGAGGGGGTGGTGCTTGTCATGGGGGCGGGGCTTACCTGATCATGTGATTGGCATAGGAGCGGGAGCAGCATGTGCGGAAGCGACAGAGGGAGCAGCACACGTAGGTGGGGAAGTGGTTGGCAAAGTCGGGGATGGAGAAGGCACACTCCACACAGTTCTGCCTCTCAGAGACAGGACTGGAGGGGAGGGGGGGAGAGAAGGAGAGAAAGAGAGAGGGAGGAGTCGGAGTTTAAATACCTCCAAAAACACGTTCTCTTTTTTTGGAATTTTCAACCACGTTCTGAAGAAGGCGATGGGGTTACCTGCGCTTCTGGAAGCCCACGAGGAGCTCCACCTGGCTCTCTGGGGGCTTCCTCTGGGGGGACTTGGAGGTCTGGGGGCCGGGGGGCACCTCGATCACCTGGGGGGAGGCAGGGGGGTGGTCCAGGGACCCCTGGACCTCGTGCGTGGCGTCTGCAGCTGCATACGTCCTGATGGTCACCTGGAGGGGAGGGGGGGGGGGGGGTGACAGGGAGAGAGGAAAAGAAAGAGAGAAGAGACAAGGAAAGAGACGGGGGGGAATGATGCAGAGAGGAGAGAGGAGGATGAGGGGGGCACCAAATAAAAGAAAGAGAATAGAAAGGGATAAAGGAGAGAGGATAGAAGGGGAGAGGACAAGGGGGTCAATAGGTTTGAAAGAAAAGAGACACGATGCACGTCAGACACACAGCCTAACACACACACACACACACACACGCGCCCTCTCGTCACCTTGGTGCCAGGCTTGAGGCCCTCCAGCTGTCTGGGTTTGAGGTGGGTCCTATGGTCCTGGGCCTTGTGTTCCGCCCGCTCCTTAGCAAACAGGAAGTGGAGGCGGCAGCTATCACAGCTGAACACCGTCTTCTTCTACGGGGAGGAGAGGTGAAGAGAGGAGAGAGAAGAGAGGTGTGTTACCTGGTGCCTGCTGTAGGGGTGAGGTGTGTTACCTGGTGCCTGCTGTAGGGGTGAGGTGTGTTACCTGGTGCCTGCTGTAGGGGTGAGGTGTGTTACCTGGTGCCTGCTGTAGGGGTGAGGTGTGTTACCTGGTGCCTGCTGTAGGGGTGAGGTGTGTTACCTGGTGCCTGCTGTAGGGGTGAGGTGTGTTACCTGGTGCCTGCTGTAGGGGTGAGGTGTGTTACCTGGTGCCTGCTGTAGTGCTGCTGGTAGTTGGCTGCGCTGCGGAACACTCGGAGGCAGTATGGACACTGCAGGTGGGACGTGTCGCTGTGGGCCTCCTGGAAGTGATCCATCACCTCTGAGTAGAAGGACGAGCGGAACCTACACACCTGGAGAGAGAGCGAGAGAGATGTTGCCATGGTGTGTTTTGCCATGACGTGTGTTACCATGGTGTTAGTTGCCGTGGTATGTGTTACCATGGTGTAAGTTGCCATGGCGTGTGTTACCATGGTGAGTTTGAGCTTACCTGGCATACGTAGGGCATCTCTCCAGGTCTGTGGAAGTTCTTCATGTGTTGAAGGAAGACAGGCTCACTCGCAAACGCCCACTCACAGATCTTACACTTACCTGCGCACACACAGAGAGAGGAAGAGAGAGGGAGAGGAAGCAAGAGAGAGGAAGTAAGAAAGAGAGGAAGAGAGAGAGGGAGAGGAAGCAAGAGAGAGGAAGTAAGAAAGAGAGGGAGAGGAAGCAAGAGAGAGGAAGTAAGAAAGAGAGGAAGAGGAAGCAAGAGAGAGGAAGTAAGAAAGAGAGGAAGAGAGAGAGGGAGAGGAAGCAAGAGAGAGGAAGTAAGAAAGAGAGGAAGAGAGAGAGGGAGAGGAAGCAAGAGAGAGGAAGTAAGAAAGAGAGGAAGAGAGAGGAAGAAGAAGAGAGAGAGAACAGAGAGGAACTTTAGGATAAAGGATTTTTCCTCATTCCAACTGGGGCTGATGTGTGTATCATCCTACGCACTGGTGCTCTGGTAATGTCCATGGACAGACTCCAGGTGTCCCTGGAGCCGGTACGGGGTGGGGAAGTGACGGAAGCAGTGCTGACAGGAAGTGTTGGCGGCGACATCATCGTTCTGCTGACTCAGCTCTACATGTCTCCTCATGTGGTTCATCAACCTGGGAGAGAGGGGAGGAGGAGAGCGGGGAGGGGGGGAAGATAAGGAGAAAAAAGAGAGAGAAGAGGTGAAAAGGGAGACGAGTGAGAAGAGGAGAGATAGAGGTGGAGGAGGAGAATGGAAAGAGATAATAATTATACTTAATATTGTGGAATTGTTCCAAAAGTATGAATTTTTGTGTTCGTCAAATATTTTACAAACAGCTAGCAGCTGCATGAAAATGATATATGACAGATCGAACTGTCCGTGAGGAACAGACCACACCCACTTGATATTGTTGAGGAAGTTCTTGTCACAGTGGATACACTTGAACCAGCCGGGCTGCCTCTCCGGCTGCTCGGTGAGCCGACAGGTCCGGTCCGTCCCGTAGTAGAAGTCTTCCACCAGGATGATGAGCTTTCCCAGAGCCCCCGCCTCCAGGATGGGCGTGCCGGCCTGGGCGTACACCGGCCGCACGGCACCCTCCTCCCCCTTCCCCTTGGATCCCAGGCTCTCCCCCTTCCTCGGCCTCCCCCTGCCCCTCTTCTTGGGCGGCCCCCCCAGGGGCAGGAGGAGCGTCTGGACGAGGACCCTCTTCTGTTTGGAGCCGGGCTCCCTCTGGCCGCTCTTCTTCTTCTTCTTCTTTGGTCTGGAGGTGCTGGAGGCGTCGGAGGAGGACGAGTCCCTGGAGGAGGTGCGGGGCCGTTTGGAGGAAGATTTTTTACACTTGGCCGGCTTGTAAGATTTGGGCGAATTGAGTTTTTTGAGGCTCCGGGCGATCTCATCACTGCACCTCTGGAGAGAGATGATGAGAGAGAGACACACATACAGAGGGGGTTGAATAAATAGTTGGCAAAGAAATCTCTGCTTGCTTTCGCATGGATACGTTTGATGGTAGAGATGAAATGGTATGTACATTTCAGGATTACGGTAATCAAAATGATCATGGTTGCCGGTATTCTGGCGGGATTGGGACCCTGTGCTGGACAGTACCGATCCACACTCTGAAACCCCTCAGCACTCCTGTAACACCCCCCAAAAACTTTTAAGCCTCGTTCACACATTTGTACGTGTTGATTTCTCATCCATGATCCATCTCTCTACCACGCACAGCTAGCCGGCTGTTAGCCTAGTCGAGGTGGCTAGCGAGAGGTGACAGGGCAAACAAGAGCCACTGCTGCCAGCAAAAGCTATAAAAAGAGAAGACTGAAGATCCACCAGGATCAAACCCAGGTTGCATGCTGAGCGTGACTGCTGCTCATTTCGGTTGATGCTGGATAGCACTCAACAAGAGTTTTTCAAACACGCTTTGCATGATCATCCAAAACTGAAACGGTAATACTAACCGTTGGGGCTTTTACCATGGATTATGGTGAAACCGGTAAACAGTTTCATCCCAGCCTGATGTAAAGTTATGCTATGCCGTGGCATGCTATTATAATTTGCTATGCTATCCTATGCTGGGGTGGGCCAGACTATGCTGCGAGTACTTACACACAGGAAGCCCCTGAGCGCGTTGACGATCTTGTAGTGGACGCCGCAGTGCTGACACAGCTTGGGCTTGGCAGGCCCCATGAGTCCTGGGAGGGGGTAACCATGGTGACAGCATGAGCATGCACACTCACACACGGATACGTTTTACATGCTTCAATCAAATCCACTCATTATATTCATTAGGAATTCCTGTGCGTCTCTAAATTGACCACACTTATGGGTACAGATAACAGATGGTTCTCACTCACACAACTAAGGCTGACGGTTCTGAATGGTTCGGTTTTGTAAGATACAGTGGAGTCACGATTTGGTACGTTTTTGATACAGCCAAAAAGTCAATCATATTAAGTGGTTCAATACGAATACGTGTATTCATTCACCCCTTACATAATAACACATACAATCGCAGGCACACACACCCACACATCTATATAAAACCCACTTTCCCAAGCATGCATGTGTAACAGACGTGGGCGCAGGTGGGTTTAACCGATCTCCACCAGCTACACATGCAGCATGTCCGGGTGTCTGCTGCTGGGGGTACAGACTTTTCAGGGGCCGGGGGGAGGTGATGGGTCTGGTGCTGGCCTGGGGGGACCTGGAGGAGGAGGCCTGCAGTGGGAGCTGTGCTGGGCTGTGGGCTGGCCTGGAGGACGTCTTGGCAGCGGCTGGATCTGAGGCGCCGACCGAGACGACCTCTGCTCGCACACGGGCAGTCACAGGAGAGGGGGGGGGGACGTTTGTGTCAACGAAACAAAAAAAACGAATTGAACTTGAACTGAATGAGCTCTTTTCAGATCTCTATCCCCCCCCCCCCCACACACACACACACCCCTCCCTCCAGGGATGCAAACCCCCCCAGAAGTATATTTTAAAATAGGATGGATGGAAGCCCGGGAGAATGCCTGGGAAGAATATTTTCTTTGAAGCTTTAAAATGTGGATTTGAACTATTTCATATTCAGGACTACGGTAAGAAAACTCACAAAACTCAACCTATAATTGATTAAACAACAGTAATGCCAGGGGGACATCAGTTCAGGTTATGGCTGGGCAATAAGACCCAGAATATGTTATTTAGTCAGTTATATGTTTTTTTGCTGTTTTGATGTTGATAATAATCGCAATAGTGCCAATATACTTAATAATAAGCTTGAATAACAGTTTTATTAGTATTCCTTGGAGAATAATCTAAAGAAACCAGGTTAATGAGTATGCTTACTACCAGCAAGGCACACTACTGTTGTGTCACATTATTAATGTGCTGGCCTTCACCAGCACTCCCTTGCTCTACCCTAATGATCTCATTCTAACATGGAACCTTATCATGAACAATCAATTCCCATACCTTAGTAACAGTTCTACATTATTCATTGTATTTTCTCATTTACTCACACAAGTTTGTCATTATGAAATTGCTATATAAACAGAATGTGTGTGTGTGTGTGTGTGCGCGTGCGTGTGTGTGTAGCTATTGAGCTAGTGAACATTAATGAACCATAATAGTTTTTTGCTCTTTACAGCTGTTGCAACTGCCGTTTGATCACTTAAAGGACAGAGCTTAGAAATGACATTTAGAAATGTATTTCACAATCACTACAACTAAAAGAACAACTGTCCCAAGGTCAATTTATTTCAGCTTCTGCCGTTTTCAGTGAGATTGGCAAGTTAGGCAACTGTAAAAGGCATTCCATTTAACTACATCACAGGTAAAAGTAGGTCCATTTAAGCTAAACGTTAACAGAGTTGTCTCATGAATTAGTTTAAAAGTTCCAAAACAAATCCAAATAAAATTGTTTAATTACGTTGTAGTTATGACAAGTCTATCTTAGCCAAAAAAAAGGAACCATCAAGTGTTATGGTTAACGTTAAGTTGGTATTTTGGCTAACAAACTCAAATTATGTTGTAAGCTTTCAGGAAAATGGTCATGTTAGTATAAAAACAAACAGCCCCAAATTGTGATAGCTAGCGTTTGCCAAATCAAAACAATATAACAGCTATGAGCTTCACTAAGCGATAGTGCAGAACGCCATCAATGGGCACTAGTATGAGCCAGTTAAGGTTGGAAAGCTGTTTGTGTTGTTGACAACTCAGAAGGTTCTCATTTCAGTTACTTTGACTCTGTCCTCGCAAACCCAGATCCCCACAAACTTCATTTCGAAAAGTCATTGGATCTATACTAATTGCACAAATGACCTATTTTAGATTCAAAATGGCCATTTTTGTCAGAAAGGTGACAAGATGGCATCCCTGCCCTCCCTCTTTCATCATCTCTCTTCAGCCTCTCTTTCCCCCTTCCCCTCTCTGGTCTCCCTCTAGATGGTGTAAGAGAGAGGCGTTACCAGTGATGATGGGGGTGGTGCTGTGGAGGGCCGGGGTGGTGGAGGGCAGGCTGATGCCTCCCGATGCCACCCTGCTGAGGGTCTGGTACCCCGAGGAGCTCTGGTACGTGAGGGTGATGGGGATCTGAACCGCGCTGAGCCCCTTCATGGCCCCGATGCTGCCCACCGACCTCACAATGCTGCTGGGCTGGCCTAGCATCTTTGCCCCCTGCCCTGGAGGAGAGGAAGTGGCGGAGGAGCAATCTTCAAACGGGCTCAAACTGTCGCCAGTACTTGGAAACAGGACATGCATTTCTCATAGGAATGGAGGAAGGATATTTTACGGTGTTCAAACACCACAGAGTAGGTGTGAGCCAATGGGATCGCAGTGTTGTGTCTAACTTACCACCAGGAAGAAATGTTATTGGTTGGCCGTTCAGGATCATTCCCAGTTGGTTGTTCTGGCCCGTGGACGCTGCCTGGAGCGACTGTAAAGACACACACGCACATTTACAAGCAGGTTAATCCTAGTGTGACAATGATGCTCGCACCATTCCCAGTAGGGAGCCTGCATGCAACAGCAGCAGGAAGAGGCCATGCTGGAGGCAATGCGGGGACAACAGTTACCTGGGTGCTGAGGATGATTGGCTGGCCAGAGGGAGGGGTGTTGCTATTGATTAGGGGGACATTGGTCAGTTGGGTCAGCTGGGTGGATGAGGAGACAGGGGTCAGGACCAGGGGAGTCAAGGAGGTCTGGGTCAGGAACGGGGAGGGTCTGGATGTCAGCATGGACCCTGGTGAGCTGTGGGTCGAGGCCTGGACCAGGGGCTGGGCTGATGGAGAGACTGGGACCAGGGTCAGGATAATGGTTTGCTCTTCCTGGTTTAGGGCTTGGCCTGGGGGGTTACAGTGTGTTAAGACATGATATTTAATTCATAGACTGCACATCCAATTAACCCTGTAGAAAACTTGGCATTTGTAAACTACCCTAAAGAATAATTAAAAAAAAACAGTTCCCTGACAGTTGACACACAACAACAATCAGACATCAACAAAAGCAATCAATCCCTCCCTCACCTGGCCTTTCACTTCCTCCCATCTTCTTCCCCACCTCCTCCCCTTCCTCATCTGTGGCGTGTTGCCATGGCGCCAGGTCCCCCTCTTCACACTCCATGTGTAGTTCGGAGTCGGCCATCTTGCTCTGCGCCCACTGGTCAATGTCACAGGGGACAGGAGACATAAAGTTAGTGTGGAGAACAGTGTAAATTTGATGACATCATCAGGGTTACAGCAATCATCACTGCTGCTGCTAGTCAAATGGGGCTCACTTACACCGCTGACTTCTGAAAATCTGAAATCTGAATGTATACGTTATTAAGTGTGTTGTAAACCTCCAAAGTGTTATTTTGTATTCGTAATAACTGTTAAATATGACTTTTTTAGTTTGTTTTGAATCCATTTGTGTGCGTCTGTGTGGGAGTAGGAGGAGCGAGAGTGTATACAGTGGGTGGCTGAGTTAGCTTTGTTAATGTAAAGTAATAGATTTTCCGGGTGGATATAATGTTAATGCAAAACTGTAAATATCATTTTTCAATCTTACATGGCTAACTCTTTTCCTGCAAAAAATGCTGCCAGAGTCCACAATATCCTGGACAGAATTGACGCTGTTAACTGTGGCTTGTGCATGCATGCTTCCTGGAGCCGGAGCCCGCCTCCATTCTCGCAGCACACCATGCGATTAGCATTTAGCTCGCTAGCTAACAATGCTAACTTGCTAGCCCAGCTAGCCAGGAACCTCAGTGAGTTTCACAACTGGCAGAATTCAGTCTAACAATGTCAGCGGAAACAAATCAAGAACTCGCTTACCTTGCTTACGCGTTTGCTGAGGTTATTGATATAAAAGACATGCGAATGAATGTGCATTCATTTGTTAATGTTGTTTGCAATGTTTTGATAAACAGTGATTTGTGAGAGGCAACAAGCTAGCTGGCTAACGTTGCCTGCAACACAACCGTTTTCCACTTTTCTAGCTTGCCTCGCTCTCTCAGGGCAAAAGAAAATACCAGCGTCACTTCCACTCTATCCTCACGTTCTGGTTGGTCGCGATCTCTAAATCTGGGCGGAGTAACCATCTTTATCCTGACAGGCGAAGCTAGCAGTAATTTATATTTCTTAAATAACGCCTCGAAAACACTTATTTCACGTTACTATCCATCAAGCATTCTCGGTCATAGACCACATGTCTAGTGAGAGTCGTGCACGATACAAACTTAAAGTAGCGAATCACTTTTTCTGATGATGGACAGTCCTAGCAACAAAAGCTCGAGCTATAGTCTGTTTCCAAGCCTCTGCTCACCCATAAAAAGGGATATACAAATCTAGAAAGTGAAAAACATGAGCCGGATAACAGTAGGCTTGGCTGTGCTAGTTAGTTACTAGTCTACCTCATTAGGAACCTGGTGGCTTTTGCGCTACATAACAGACATTTCCTTGACAAATCAAGAAAATACTGTTACATTTACATTTAGCAGACGCTCTTATCCAGAGCGACTTACAGTAAGTACAGGGACATTCTCCTGAGGCAAGTAGGGTGAAGTGCCTTGCCCAAGGACACAACGTCAGTTGGCATGACCGGGAATCGAACTGGCAACCTTCGGATTACTAGTCCCCCTAGACTCCTAGTCCTACTAGACTCCCTCACCGCTCAGCCACCTGACTCCCAAATGTTAGAACTATGCACGTCTAATTTCCTGCTGTACTTTCTATCCATGATGTGTCAGTTCTTTTGGATAAGAGCGTCTGCTGAATGAGTAAGATGGTACAAGTAACGTTGTTGCACTCAGACAGAAAACTGCAAGAATACAAGCTAAAACTGTGCGTGCATTAATCTGACACATCACTTGACTGGTTTTCTTTATAGCTAGCCTAGGGCCCTGGATGATACTTCTGACACACATAATGGGATCAAAGACATTTCTAATATTACCAGTGCTTGCCTCCGAGACACACGAGCTATCAAGCTATCAAAAAGTGAGATCTAACACTGACGCGCAATGTCACCGAACTACCTCCGCTAATTTGCATAAATCGATGCAAAAACTAGCTAGCTAACTAGCTAGATGTGAATGAAGAAGTCTAAGGTTAATCAGCAATGCAAAATAGAAAGGTGACTGGAAAACAAACCTTGAAAAAATACCTCGTTCTCTTCACAATGTTTTTGTTGGGATGAAACAGACGATCGTCAGGCTAGCTAGTCTGAAGTTGAACAAGCAGTTATCTAGCTGGCTACCAGCAAACCAATCACTATCAACTCCTTGCCCACAATCCCAAGTGTGAACTTATTCATTGAATGGGAGAAAAACTGCTGCAGCAAGTTGCTAGAATGCTAGCCAGTTAACTACATGTCCTATGTAAAACATTTTACCAAATGATTTATTAATTTTAGATTCTGTATTCTCACGGAACAGAAACCATGCTTTGCCACAATCTTAGCGTGCAAGCTAACCAAGCAGTTCCTGTTTGGTTCGGGGCGTCCCCTGAAAGTTGCTAGTTAGCTAGCTAATGTTAGCATGTCTCAAATCTTTTTTTTGCTTGTTGATCACTCTCCATCATGTTAAACACAACACTCCCTCCCCGAATGCCTGAACATTTTTTGCTGCTATATCCATATGTTTCAAGAAGTTATACTTGTTCTCCAGTCATCACATCAACAATGAATTTTTATACCCAGTGTTGTGATGATTAAACTAAGCCTATATGGCAAGCAGTCTCCATGGACGTTCCCAAAGTCTATACCTGTGTGATAAATAAAGTAACAAGAAGAGAAAGATATTAAAGCGACTCCACGTCTGCAGGTTCGTAAAGACGGTATTATACCGCCTTTAATGGTAATTTATTGTAACAGACACGTGACGTGGGGTGGAAGGAAGTAGCAAGCAGAGAGCTCATTCAAGTTTACCATACATTTCCCAAAACCCGACTGTATCCATACAAGCAAGCAATAACCGCACACCAAAATGTTATATCAGGATATGAAAATGATTCAATCCATACAGCAGATTCATCAGAAGCATAACTGTAATTGGTGCACATCTTTACCAGTGGACAAGAGGAATTTGGCACTAATCTTTAGCATTGGCAGCCCTAAGTGAAAAGCAACATTCTGTCTATATTTTACCTCTCATGCTTCATTGCACTGCTCTCTCCTGTACACTACTCTACTCTACTCTACTCTGGACCCCTCAGTTGTAACCAGGGTGTTGTAGCCTAATAAGGCACCATTGATTGGTCAGGCAAGCGCAAGGCGGGTTTAATCTCCTTAAGACTTTAAACCTCCCCTTTTGCTAAGATCCTAAGTCCTATTCTTAGGCTCGGTGCTGCTCTCCCACCCATGTTAACATAGCAGAGCTACAGTTGGAGGGAGTAGCCACAGAGGAGACAGCCTGATTATCTGAGGTTGTCTGGTCTGGTGGTTAGGTGTCTCCCCCCCAGGACATACCTTGCCCCCAACAGACAGGATGTGGCAGGAGCTGAAGACCAATCCCATCGTCAAGTATGGCGCCGTGACAACCGTCACCACCATCAGTGAGTCCTCGAAGAAGGGGAATGTGGACATTGTAGTGCTTTGCTGTATTGAATTGACAGTTAGAAACAAATTTATTCAAGGAAGTTCAATGATAAAAAAGTGTGCAAATGACTGTAAATAATGCGGGTGGATGCAGTAGAACAGAGACAGTAGGCACAGTATGTGGGTAATGAGTCAGAGAAAGTTAAGCTGGGGAAAGTTACAGGTGCACACTTGAACAAAGTTAAGGAGAGCTGTCCTTGTGAGAAGAAGAAGCGATGGAGGAGACAGAGCCAGTAGGGAGCCAAAGTCAGGAGGGGAAAACACACCCTGTAGTTTGTTCATGATTATAAAATTTGACGTTAATTTAGCTTGGAATTTGCAGATGTCCCCAAGTGGTTCTATTAAAATGCATAAAGAAGAAGCCTTGGTCCGTTTAAAGTTTTATGGTAAGATTTATTCACGTAGATTCAAAACCAGAAATGTAGGTACTTCATCCTCTTGCTTGAGACCAAGTGTTTTCAGGGTGTTTTCATGCTTCTCTGGGTGTTTCGTGTTCTCTTTGTTGTGTACTCTCATGTGGTGATGTTTGATTCTAGGATTGTCAGAGTCTGAATCAACTGCGCAAATGTTTATATATTTTTCACTTTGGGTCGATCAACTATACCAAGGGGGAGTATTAGGGGCTATTTGACAGACTTGAAAAATCTTAATCCAGGATTTAAAATCTCACATTTTGTTGAGATTAGTGGAGATAATCAGGTTAGATGGTTGTTCGTGAACTTCCACCCATATGGATGCAGTCAGTCTGCAAAGACATGGATTGTGTCAGACCAACAGCCTTGGTTTAAAACACGCTGACTTGACCTGAGCCCTACTATTTTTTTATTACTACTCTACTCTACTGTACTCTACTCTACTCTACTCATCTACTACTCTACAGCCTACTAGTGCTCTACTCTCTACTCTTTCATTGTCTATTTGCTGTCTCGCAGTCTCCCTCTTCTTTTAAATATTCTCTCTTTCTCCCTCCCTCTCTCTCTCTCCCTCTCTCTCTCTCCATTCTCTTTTTTAATGTTTGCATTTGCCATGTAAACCTGGTTTACAAAAACAAAGACGAGGTAAATAAGTGTCAGGAAGTATTCATGCCCAGAGAACCCTTAGAGCAAAGCATCAGGCTTGAGCTAGATCAGTGTCATTGTCTAATCTGCTGGCAGACAGTCTGACCCATCCTCTGTAACAGGAAGTGACCGGTCAGAGGTCACCCCAAAGAGGAAGTGTTACTCTGTCTAAATGTTGTTGTTGTTGTTTACCCTCCAGGCTTGGTGCTGCTGCGCAGGTGGATTGCTGGCGGAGTCTGTCGCAGTCGCGTCAAGCTGCATGGCAGGACCGTGGTCATCACGGGCGCCAACACCGGCATCGGCAAGGAGACGGCCAGAGACATGGCAAGCAGAGGTACGGCTAGGTGTCACAGGAGCACCTGTGTGAAGAGATGGGACATGAGGGTGGCTGTGGGGGGATCTGGGATGAAGGCTTGTGGAGCTGGTTTGAGGGTTTGGGTTGAAGAGGAATAGGAGGATTTAAAGAAGAGAGAAAGAGAGAAAAAAGGGTTGGATGCAAGGATTCACAATTACCGTGTATTTCAGGGATCAGGTTTATGCTTATTTGGTGTTGTTTTACGTTGCGTTGCGTCATGTTTACCTCGCATGGTGTTTTGATATGTTGTCTCTACGCTGCTTTGCGCTAACCTGCGCTGTGACACGTGACCTCAGGTGCACGGGTCATCTTGGCGTGCCGGGACCTGACCAGGGCAGAGATGGCGGCCGTGGAGATCCGCCAGTCGACAGGAAACACCAACGTGGTGGTCCGCCATCTTGACCTGTCCTCCCTGCTCTCCGTGCGGGGGTTCGCCAGGGAGTTCATCGCCACAGAGACGCGGCTGGACATTCTCATTAATAACGCTGGTAGGAAAGAGACAAACTGGGGCTGTCTCTTTAATAACACCCCAGTGTTATTAAAGAGACAGTGTTATTTCTGTGTAGTAAAGACGAGTTGTTTATGTTTTACATTTACATTTAGCAGACGCTCTTATCCAGAGCGACTTACAGTTAGTACAGGGACATTCCCCCCGAAGCAAGTAGGGTGAAGTGCCTTGCCCAAGGACACAACGTCATTTGGCACGGCTGGGAATTGAACTGGCAACCTTCAGATTACTAGCCCGACTCCCTCACCGCTCAGCCATCTGACTCCCACAGTTTTGAGTGTCTCTGTCTTTACTAATCACGTTCTGAAGACACATACTGATAGAGTATGTGTCTTTGTGAAGTTGTTTCAGACCTCCTAGACCTTGGGAAATATGAACATGGTAAATTGGTTAAATAGTAGCCCAATCTTTGTATCAGACAGATGCACAGGGGTGAGATGCTGAGGCATGGAGCCGCAGTGAGAACGTCCAGAGTTCTTGTTTCCTGTCTCCTCAGGTGTGATGATGTGTCCCAAAAGCTTGACAGAGGATGGCTGCGAGACCCAGTTTGCTGTCAATCACCTGGGCCATTTCCTCCTGACCAATCTGCTCCTGGATATGCTGAGAAGCTCCGCCCCCAGCCGTGTTGTCAACGTATCCAGCATTGCGCATCAAGGAGGTAACTAGCTTTCATCAGCCATTGGTCAATCCAATTAGATAGTGTTGACTGACACTCAACAATGACGTACAGTCAATTGCGTACAGATCCAGAACTGCTGCTGTAAGCAATAGTCTTAAATTATGTGTAGAGAGTCTTGTGAAACCAAATTGGTATTGGGAAAAATAAAGTGTGTGTGACGTTCCTGAGTGACAATCTGTTTTTTGTCTTTTGCCTCCCCTAACCACTGACAGGGAAGATTCACTTGAACGACATCAACTTTGAGAAGACACCGTACGACTCTCTGATTAGCTACAGACAGAGCAAGCTAGCCAACCTGCTCTTCTCAAGAGAGCTGGCACGGAGAAACCAAGGTCAGGGGTCACCGTTTCACATCCTAGTCCTCCTCTTCCTCCTAGCCATGCTCCGCCGGTGTGCATCTGGTTATAGCTTCATGTTTCTTTGACCTGTATGTTTTCAATGTTAATATTTTGGCCAAAATGATTACAGTGACTACTTACATTCATTCCCCCTCATCCCTCCATCCCTTCATTTCTCCTTCACATCCCTCCCTCCTCTCTCTCTCTATCTCTCTCTCTCTCTCTCTCTCTCTCTCTCTCTCTCTCTCTCTCTCTCCCCCTCCCTCCCTCCCTCCCTCTCTACCCGTCAGGCAGGGGAGTGACGTCCTTCGCCCTCCACCCAGGGGTAATCCGTACGGAGCTAGGGCGCTATGTCCAGACCCGGTTCCCCCTGCTGAGCGCCCTGCTCTCCGCCCCGGCCCTCCTGCTGATGAAGACCCCCTGGCAGGGGGCCCAGACCTCTATCTACTGTGCCGTCACGCAGGGCCTGGAGAACAAGACCGGTTTCTACTTCAGGTGACTTGTGGATGTGTGTGCGTGTGTGTGTGAGAGACAGAGAGAGAGAGAGAGAGAGAGAGAGAGAGAGAGAGAGAGAGAGAGAGAGAGAGAGAGAGAGAGAGAGAGAGAGAGAGAGAGAGAGAGAGAGTAAACTTGTGTGTCTCTGTTTCAGTGACTGCAGGGTGAAAGAGCCAGCTCCTGAAGGGAGGGATGACCTCACTGCTCTGAGGCTGTGGGACGTCAGCGCCAAGATGGTGGGCTATCTGGAGGATGTCTGACACACACACATAAATACCCACATGCAAGCACCCAAACACACACACACACACAATCAGACACACACCAATCAGACACTCCTCAGCTCATCTCACAATGCCATATTTTAGACAATATTCTTTATTTTCTTAGAGAACTATTCTTCCTATATGGTAATTGTTTTGAATTATTGAGAGGAGTTTCTGATACTTAATGGTTGTTCTTCCTATGACACAGGTTGTTATAATTTATAACAAAGATCCAGTTCAAGTTTCAAGTTTATTTGCCATTTGTAACAAGTACAGGTACATGTACATTGGAATTCTTTGAGATTAAAGTATTATTGTATAACCTTACAACGTGTTGTTCTGGATTTGAACATAATTTAACGATGTATGTGGATGTGTAATAAATGTGATACTTGTGAAGTTGTTGAGTGCTTTTGTCTGAAATTTGCCCTTACCAAAATGGCGTCTTCTTAGTGCCGTCGATGGCTGTGCATTGTGGGATGTTGTGCAGACGGATGTCCTTTGCTGATCCTGAATCAGGGAAATGCGAGCAATGTCCAGCGACTCAACGTACATTGTGAGCTGTGTGATCATATCTACTGACTGGAGGTCAGCTTTTATTCGATCGGAGGAGCACCCGGAAATGAGTTCATTGCGTGGCTTTCAGCTGATTCTCACTTTACGTTTTGTCAACAACAGAGACATTCAGACATGAAAACGAATTAAACGCTTTGGAACCGTTGCGCCAAGGGGCATCAAGACCCCTGACATTAAGACATTGTTTTCAATCGAGTCTTTGGTTATTCAATTCGCTTTAGATAGTTGTTTGATTACATCGCCGCCAAGATGAACGTGACTCTTGCAGTGAAGCAGTACATCTCGAAGATGATAGAGAACAGCGGGCCGGGGATGAAAGTGTTGCTGATGGATAAAGAGACGGTAGGTTCAAGAAAGCTAGCTTACAGATGAGAGAAGCAAATTTAGCATGATGTAGCTAGCGAGCTAGCCCTCTAGCTTTCTGTGTTAATAAATGATGACGTTGTAGAAACATTCTATTCTGCTCTACTTTGACCTACGATAATGTCTACATGTGTTTCAGACCAGTATCGTCAGTGTGGTGTACACGCAGTCAGAGATCCTACAGAAGGAGGTCTACCTGTTTGAAAGGATCGATTCTCAAAACCGAGATAACATGAAGCACCTGAAGGCTATTTGTTTCCTCCGGCCAACAAAGGTACAGTATTTTATTTCACTCTGTCTCCCATCATCTCTCTCTTACCGCCATCTGTCTTTCTCTCCTTCTCCCTTTCAAAGTTTCTTAGACAAATGTTTATTGCTGGAGCACCATTTCTCTTCTTTCCTACAGGAGAATGTAGAGAATCTGATCCAGGAGCTTCGCAGGCCCAAGTACAGCGTCTACTTCATCTGTAAGGACACATTATAGTTCATATTATCTGCAAAGTTAATATCAACGGCTAGATTGTGGACCTGGCTCCTACTTATCCATTGCTTTGGTCTGTCTCTCGGTTATCTGCTGCTCCTGTCTGCCCTCCCTCCACGCCTGCAGACTTCAGCAACGTGATCAGTAAGAGTGAGATCAAGGCCCTGGCCGAGGCTGACGAACAGGAAGTGGTGGCGGAGGTGCAGGTGAGGCTGCAGACTCTGACATCGAACCCACAGATAACAGTCTGACTGACCGAGAGGATGGAGGGATGTGGGTAGAGGGTCATAGATGGATACTGAGAGTGGAACTGAGAACGGTGTTAAGGAGATACGTTTAGGTGTCTCTATGCTCCAAACACACACAAACTGAGTCCCAGAAAACTTAATAGCAATGTGTTCCACTAATGTGAGAGATAGCATGTTGTCATGAGTTAGTAGATATGTTCAGAAGTTGAAGTGAAGAGTGTCTGTGAGGTGACGTGTGATTTCCTCCCCCTCCCCCAATGTTTGGGGGTCAATGCAGGAGTTCTATGGGGACTTCATAGCAGTGAACCCTCACCTGTTCTCCCTCAACCTGAGTGGTGTGGCCAGGGTAAGAGAGCACGTACCTGGCCTTTCCAGGACCACCACTGGTGCCCGTTAGAACCAGACTTCATATGGAATGTTGCCGATATTATTATCTTATTTTTGTTTTTTACTTCTGTTTTTGTACCTGTGTGTGTGTGTGTGGGGTGCAGGGCCGCAGCTGGGAGCCCTCTCTCCTGGCCCGGACCACCCAGGGTCTGACCTCAGTGCTGCTGGCTCTGAAGAAGTGTCCCATGATCCGCTACCAGCTGTCCTCCGACATGGCAAAGAGACTGGGGGAGAGCGTCAAGGTGAGGGGAGCACGCACACACACACACACACACACACACAGATGTTAATATGCATACAGATCACACACTTCTTCACACTCATCCCCTCTTCCTGTCCTCCCTTCCTCTGCCCGCTCATCTCCTCATGCCCTCTTCCTCCCATCACCTTCCCTACTCATCCTCCTCTCCTCTTCCTCTCCCCAGCAAATCATCACTAAGGAATACGAGCTGTTTGACTTCCGGAAGACGGAGGTCCCTCCCCTCCTGCTCATCCTGGACCGCAACGATGACGCCATCACCCCCCTGCTGAACCAGGTGAGATAGACAGGTTATCACCCCCCTGCTGAACCAGGTGAGATAGACAGGTTATCACCCCCCTGCTGAACCAGGTGAGATAGACAGGTTATCACCCCTCTGCTGAACCAATAACGGGCAGCAAACTCTTACAACTCTAACATTGTGTTATTTCTTGGCACCCACGCCGCAACAACATGATGTTCGGGCATTCTCCTGAACAGTTTGAATCCCACAATGGACTGGTGTGTTTGTGTCTCCCTCTAGTGGACGTACCAGGCCATGGTCCACGAGCTCCTGGGCCTGAACAACAACCGCATCGACCTGTCGCGTGTCCCCGGCATCAGCAAGGACCTGAAGGAGGTGGTGCTCTCCGCTGAGAACGACGAGTTCTACGCCAACGTGAGTCCCAACGCCTGGGTTGCGATATTCGAATCAACTTTATTGACAGCGTGTTGACTCTGGTTGGTTTCGGAAGGGGCTGGAGTGGGTGAGGGTTCTTCCAGCTTCCAGTTCCAGCATGTCGGAGGCAGTCTTGTGTGGGTCATGGGGTCACTGGGTTGGAGCCAGTTTGATGCTGGTTCGTAGGGGTCACCAGGTCACTGGGTTTGAGGACATGGGTGTGGACCCAGAGGGAAATGACTTAGAGCTGCTCCTGGGTAAAGCCAGCGTCATTGAATGATCGTAGGGAACACAGTGTTGAGCGCGCGTGATTGTACAACATGCGCACAGGCGTGCACAGAAATAGACATCTGTCTGGTGGCGGTCGCGGTCTTGATTCCAGGCTCTGTGCAGCGTGGAGGGAAGCTGTAATGACCCGTCCAGATGTGTGGGGTTACGAACAGTGGCTTAAGCTGCTTATCTGGAACTGAATGAGCTCACCTCACCCTCCCCTGTCCCCCGAATAAACCGATCCTGTTTTCCTTTGTGACCTCCCCCCCGCCCTCCCCCCCCCCCCCGTTCCGTTCCCTCGTCAGAACCTGTACCTGAACTTTGGGGAGATCGGCACCAACATTAAGAACCTGATGGAGGACTTCCAGAAGAAGAAGCCTAAAGACCAGCAGAGGCTGGAGTCCATCTCTGACATGAAGGTACCCCACCTGTACAAGACGTTCCCACCACCGCCTGTTCGTGTTCATGACTCCCCCGTGTTGACCCATTGGTATCAGTTACTCTGTATGTTCCCTGCTCTTTTTAACCAGCTTTCTCTGTCTTCTTTAAAAGTTTCAAGATTTCTTGTCGACGTTTATGAGTGTGTGTGTGTGTGTGTGCATACATAGACTTTTGTGGACAACTACTCCCCCAGTTGAAGAAGATCTCCTCTTTCAAGTCTCAAGCTTTCTTGTAATACGGCCCACACGGTTTGAAGGCAGCTGTTTATAGATGTGTGTGTGTGTGTGTGTGCAGGCGTTTGTGGACAACTACCCCCAGTTTAAGAAGATGTCGGGCACGGTGTCCAAGCATGTGACCGTGGTGGGGGAGCTGTCCCGTCTGGTCAGTGAGAGACACCTGATGGAGGTGTCTGAGGTGGAGCAGGAGCTGGCCACCCAGAACGACCACTCCAGCGCCCAGCAGGTCAGTCCCGACCCCTGACCCCTGAACTCGACCCAGACTGTAGCCCTGACCCTGCCCAACCCTAACCCTGACCCCAATCCTGCCAGAGCCCTCCCAGCAAGCAACAGGACAACCCTCAGTGCTTCTGCCTTTACAGGAAACACACCCATCATAAACTGTCCGTTCTCTGTTCTAATACGTGACAACTTCAGAACCACCAAGATGTATTTTGTAGAACCCTTTCTACATCCTTAACGGGCCGTTGGGTTCCCCTTGTTCCTTCCTGTCCTCAGAACGTGCGTCGGCTGCTGCAGAACCCCCGAGTCAGCGAGCTGGATGCGGTGCGCTTGGTGATGCTGTACGCGCTGCGCTACGAGAAGCACAGCAGCAGCGTCCTGCCGGGGCTACTGGACGAGCTCAACAGGAAGGGTGTGTCGGAGAGACACCGCAGGGTAGGCCGGGCGGGAGGGGTTAGTATACTACAGTTTAGGATAGTATAATACATTATAATATAGCACGAGACAGTACAGTACAGCATAGCATGGCACAGTAGAGAATGGTATTATATAGTACAGTACAGTATATTACCGTTCTGTATTGTCTGTGTATTAGTGTATTATTGTACCTTACATGTAAAATAAATACATTTCAAAGTCACAACCTCTGGGGTCGTGACCTGTGACCAATGAACTGTGACCTGTGTGTGTGTCAGATGGTGCAGTCCATGGTGGAGTATGGCGGGAAGCGGGTCAGAGGAAGTGACCTCATCACTCCCACGGACGCCGTGGCCATCACCAAACAGTTCTTCAAAGGGCTCAAGGTACATGACTTCCTCATGTCACCATGGCAACGCGAAGAGTCCACTGAGACTTCCCACGTCCTGACCAAACCACTGTTTCTCTCTCTGTCTCTCTCTGTCACTCTGTCTCTCTCTCTCTCTCTCTCTCTCTCTCTCTCTCTCTCTCTCTCTCTCTCTCTCTCTCTCTCTGTCTGTGTCTCTCTGTTCCTCTCTCTCTCTGTTCCTCTCTCTCTCTGTTTCTGTCCCTCTCTGTCTCTCTCTCTCTCTCTCTCTCTCTCTCTCTCTCTCTCTCTCTCTCTCTCTCTCTCTCTCTCTCTCTCTCTGTCTCTCTCTCCCTCGCTCTCTCTCTTCCCCCTCCAGGGAGTAGAAAACGTGTACACTCAGCACCAGCCCCTCCTCCATGACACTCTGGACCAGCTGATTAAAGGACGTCTGAAGGACAGTCAGTTCCCCTACCTGGGCCCCAGCTCCCTCCGGGACAGGTGACACCCAAAAATATTGAATCCATTTTGGAATACAGCTGTAACATACCAGCATGTGGAAAAAGTGAAGAGCTGTGAATACTTTCAGGATGCACTGTATACACACACACACAAACACACACACCTGACCCTGTCCTCCCGCACCCCCACAGGCCCCAGGACATCCTGGTGTTCGTCATCGGGGGGAGCCACGTACGAGGAGGCTCTGACCGTGTACAACCTGAACCGCACCATGCCCGGGGTCCGAGTGGTGCTGGGGGGCACCACCATACACAACACCAAGAGGTCAGTACTGGGGAGGGGGGGGGGGGGGGGGGGGTGAGTTATGTAATAGTAGTCATGACCTCCTCCCCCCCCCCCTCACCCGTGACATCAGAGTCAGCAGCTTGTTGTTGTGACAGTTTAAGTGCTCCCTGATGGTAGACACACACTCTATTGTGAGCCCTAGCCCCTACTGCCGGTCCAACCTGTCCCAGCCAAACCTAGTCCAGTCCCAGTCTAGCCCTACTCCCATCACCATCTCTTTCCCTCCCTCTCTGTCTCTCGCCGTTTCCCTCTCTATTCACCGACCCTCAGCATCTAAATCCACATCTCCACCTGCATCTGCTATTTATACAGTACTACCGTATGCAATAATTCTCGCAGATCATGTGATTTCCCAGTGCAGAGTAACCGCATCTCAGCTGCCAGGCACTTAGCGTCAGGATCCCCAGAACTGCACCTCCAGGCAGCCTCGCAGTGGTGCAGCGTGTCACCCCACCCCTCATCCTGACGTAACACCGCTGAGCACGGCTGTGAATACGAGGGGGAGTGGGGGGGCAGGAGGGGCCCAGCAAGGAGGGGCCCGGGGAGTTAGGAGGGGACCCGGGTTATCTTGGGGTAGATAATCAGGGCGTCAGGGCCGCCCTGCTGGTCATGGAACATAGATAAGGGCTGTGTGTTCATGGGGCTGGTGGTTGGGTCTGCTGGCTACAACACATCGACATGGGAGCTTGTTCTTCAGGTGACTTGTTAGTGTTCAAGTTGCAGTCCCAGCCCTGGTCCAAACACTAGCCCTAGTCTCTCCACCCTTGGTGCCCTCACTCCCCTTCAGGGTTGTAGGTTCAATGCCCATTGTGTCTTTTGTACCTTTGGAACTACACTCTGTATTACATACATACACACACACACAAACACACACACACATACATACATGCATGCATGCATACATACATGCACCGCTAACATAAATATGGTTTTCTCCCTCCTCTCTCTTCCACAGTTTTTTAGAGGAAGTGACATCAGCGGCGGGGGCGGGGCATGGCAGCGAGAGGGCGCAGGGGGCAGGGCGCCATCCCAGCAGACGCTGAACCTTCAACACACACACACGCTAACATACACTCACACACACACGTATACACCCACACATTTGTGAACACACTCACACACGTAGACACACACCCAATACACACCCTCACACTCCGATACACATATACACGTATTATTATTTGTTTCAGTACCCAACACATTCCAGTTCTCTGTTTCAGTCTCCATCTACTGCAAACCCCCCACCCCAGAAACATGTTGGAATCAGGTCCCTCATGACCTGCATCCCTCGTAAACAACATGTGACCTAATTACCCCCCCCCCCATAAGAGACCAGGGTAACAACAAGGTTACTCAGATTGTGTTTTTAAGAGGTTGACATTGCCGCCTGTGTGTGTGTGTGTGTGTGTTGTGTGCTTTGTGTGTTTGTCTTGTTAGGGTTCTTCTCTGGACCGGAAGGATAAGTCCTGTTCCTTAGAAGCCTGGTTGACGTCAGTTCACTGTCAATTAACTGAGTTAAAGAAGTTAGCTTCAATTCAAATGTCATACAGAAAGAACACTGTGAAGCTTATCAAGTGTATTTATATCAATCTAACAGAACATCATTCAAATAAATGTGCTCAACTTTAACTATGGGAGTTGATCATTCTGTTTTAATTGCGATGTAATTGAATTCCTCCAGCCTGGGTAAGCAGAGCTGTAAAGTTTAGCAATGTTGGTGTGGATAATGTATCTTTTTTTTCTGTACAGTTCTTGCCTTGTTATTGTCTCTCCAACACCTACTGACTTAAAACACCTGCAACTGTGAATATTAAATGGGATAGAAAGCATCCGCAAATGTTAAGTGCCGTGTTGGCTTGTCTTTATTGAATTCATTTCTGTCATTCATTCATGCGGTAATTATATTACCCATTCTACACAGTACCCCCTCCCCCCCCCCTCTATCCATCCACCCCATCCCTCCTTCCCTCCCTCCCCTCCGCTCTTTTAGATCAATAATGATAACTTAATCCTCTTACTATCCCACCAGTTTTATTATGCTAAGCCATCGCTCTGCTCGTCCGAGCGTCCTTCAGAAAGGTGCATTGTTCCCCTGTCTCTCCCTCTCTCCACCTCAACCTCCACCTCTCGAATTCCCCCTCTCCCTTCGTATCTCTCCACCTCTACTTCTCTATCTCTCCACTTTTCCATCTCCCCCTCTATCTCTATACCCCTACTCTTCCTCTCCATCTCTACTCACCTCTCGACCTCTCCACCTTAACCATTCGACCTCGATCTCTCCATCTCTATCTGTCTACCTCTGCATCCATCTCTACCTCTCTCGTTCTGGGTTAGCAGATTATGGTTGATCTATACGTTGGGGATATTAACAGTATCACAAAACGGCTCAGCGTTTGACAATGTCAGGGCCCAACATGGTCTCCTGTAGATGCCCCCCCCCACACACACACACATACATCAAAGCTGTGGCAGCTGATGTTTGACATGGTTGGTACCAGTGCCAGGACCTCCTTCGCCCTTTCATGCGGTGCCAGCCAGAAAGCCCACAAATATGCTGGCCCCCCTCCCTCCCCTCCCCCACTGTCCACGTCAGAGCAGCAGACTTAATCCTACCCACTCCCTCTCCGTCACACACACACTAACACAGGACAGCGTTGCCAGAACCTTGTCTCAAAGAGGAGGAAGCTTGGATGCATAGTTGATGCTTAGCTCTTACACAACGCCTGACGTTTCTCTGCTCCTGGTTCTGCTCCTGGGCCAGATGCTTCTCTAGTCCAGCCCTGGCCCTACCTTGGCCCTGGCCCCAGAGGTCTTGATCTGTTTTCACTCAGAGCAACATGAGGGGCCTTGGGACCAGAGGCTGTAAGCCCCTTGACCTCCAGGTGAACCCTGGATGGAGAGGCATGGAGAGGAAGGATAATTGGGCCAATTTGTGACTGTCTGACCAAGGTGAGCGTGATGAGAGCAGAGCAGAGCAGACCGGCGCTAGTTGAGTTTGTTTCTGTAATGGTGGAGGGGGTGGGTGGAGAAGAGAGGAAAGGGGAGGTAGGGAGAGGAGGAGAGGTATGGAGAGAATGAGAGGTAAGGAGAGGAGGAGGAGGTAGGGAGAGGAGAGGGGAGAATAGCAGAGGAGGAGAGGAGAATGGAGGAAAGGGAAGGAGAGGAGGAGAGGTAGAGATCATAGGTTTAAATCTTTGATGAGGTCCTGGACCACAGTCATGTCTTCTCTGGAGCTCACATCAAACATGGTGACTCATCTCCTCTTGCCCCCCAAAATACTCAACAACATGATCTACCAGCCTAAAGCACAACACTAGACCAGACAACAGCACAAAACAAACACACAATCAAACACAGCAAAAACCGCACACTAGACCGACATCAGCGGATTGTTCCTTTGCTGGTTAATCAAGCTAAAAAACTTTGCCTACTCACTGCTGAATAACTAGGCTACCCCATAGGTCATGGTGATATAGTCATACATGTTGGAAATAATCATAGTAAATGATACGTGGATTGTTTCGCCTTCAGAAAGATTTGTGCGTTATTATTCTCAGTTTAGTGACCTAGATGACCCTGTCTTAGCAGTCATCTGAGCGCTTCGGATCTCGAGGTCACACCGCTTCTGCCGTGTAGATGGAGCTCTCGAGCACCCGTAACGGGAATACCCTCTCCGCGCGCCACCGTGAGCTTTCAGTTCAAGCGAGGAGGAGAGAGGATGCCACGGCTTAACGGACAAGCGGAAACATAGAGCGTGTCAGCTGAATTAATAAATATTTCACCGATACAGATAGGTGGTTACAATTACTCCATTAAACGCACCGGGAAAAGAAATCTGTTCATGCTACACAAAAACTGTCTATCCCTTTCGGAAAATATAATTGCAACTGAAGGAACTCAACAATCGATAATCTACAAAAGTGATTTAGGCAAAATGAAGAAGAGCACTTTGGCCAAACGGGTAAGGTATCAATGTTACTTTTGCATCTCGCTTATCGTGTGTTTTGTTTATTCTAAAAGCAGCCTACATCTCGAAAGGCAATTCGAACCTGATGCTCGGTTTCGAGCGAACGCGTTTGGCACCAGTCTATGCTCGGTTTCGAGCGAACGCGTTTGGCACCAGTCTAGTCGTCTTTTGCGGGCTGGAGCCAGCGGTAGGC